>NW_027190357.1:0-41946 GCF_040958095.1 Procambarus clarkii | reverse complement strand
CTCTCTCTCTCTCTCTCTCTCTCTCTCTTTTTACGCTAATAAAATCACTGTTGTTGTTGTTTCGGATTTAGCTACTCAGAACGAAGTGTCCATGTAGCATGGACTTTGGTGAGCCCGTAAATATATTTAATATCACTATTGTTATTCCTATATGTACTCAGCTCAGGTCAATCACCTCACTTACACAACTCTTGGGGTATATATAAAAGGAAACCCGTTCCTTGAATAATTCAGTCTAGTTCTTAGCACAGACCAGAAAATACGTTTGTGGACGCATAATTTACGTGTTTTCCAATATTTTGCCAAAACATATCTTGGAGAAACTTTACTCATTAGTCTGTGAATTCTAACCGTATTAAGAAAAATAATAGATTTTCCTGTAAGCCAACAGGTCCAATATACAGAGCCATGGCAGAAATTTATATACGAATGTTGTATTCGCAAAACCAACTAGGCCAAAAAAGAGTATGTGTCCGATAAAGAAGACTCTAGGCTCGCAAGCAAATTTCCAACAGAAGGAGGAAAAGGTCGTAACGGACAATAAGGCAAAAAACAAGCGATAAACAAAATCAGTCACAGATGTACCAATGAAAAAAAAGAAATGATACGCTGGTCGCAAGCCTCGATAAGAAGATCATTACTTTGAATGATTCCATCAAACAAGTAATAAGCAAACTCCTGCACTTCATTTGATAGACGAAACAAAATTGTGAGCAAAACCGCACCGAATATTTGCAGCCCAAAAAGCGAGCTAGAAAAGATGACGGTAACAATCCCGAGGATTCATACAAAAAGCCAAGATTGATCACACCCAACGACCAAAACTCCAGACGAACAGTTATCTTAATTTAGGGAAATTATTATGAAATTTAAAAGCTAAACTCCCTATATACAATTAAATGTAAAAATTGTATGTCTGATGGAATATGATTTTTTTTAATAAAGATTTAAAAGAATTGTTTGTATAATGTGCCTTCGAATTTCGAATTTTTAATGTGAGAGAGATAGAAATTTGTGATCAGTATTTACCTCTGTCTGCTCTAAAATCTTTGCTGCTCATGCAATATATTTCCATTACATCGATTTTTGTTTTGAGTTCATGTATTTTTAACTGGAAATTTTTACTTTTTGTCATACTAATACAGCCTTTTTAATATGTTTTCGTTTAAGGTTCTGCTTGAATAAGGAAAGCAAAGAATACTAACATAAGGTGAAAAAACTAGTGGTGACATATTAGAGGTGTACAAGTTGACGAATGGGAATAACAAAAAGGGGATGGGATAATAATAGGGTATTAAAGGAATCAAAACAAAATAGAACTCGAAAAAAGGTTATAAATTGGACATGTTTAGATTTAGGAAAGACCTTGATAAATACTGGTTCGGTTGTTGATTTGTTGAGCAAATTACTGCATAACACATAAGAACATAAGAACGAAGGTAACTGCAGAAGGCCTATTGGCCCATGCGAGGCACCTCCTATTTATAACAACCCAATCCCACTCATATACATGTCCAACCCATGCTTGAAACAGTCGAGGAACCCCACCTCCACTGCGTTTCATGGTAATTGGTTCCACAAATCAAATCTCTCTCTCTCTCTCTCTCTCTCTCTCTCTCTCTCTCTCTCTCTCTCTCTCTCTCTCTCTCTCTCTCTCTCTCTCTCTCTCTCTCTCTCTTCTCTCTCTCTCTCTCTCTCTCTCTCTCTCTTCTCTCTCTCTCTCTCTCTCTCTCTTTCTTTTACGCTAATAAAATCACTGTTGTTGTTGTTTCGGATTTAGCTACTCAGAACGAAGTGTCCATGTAGCATGGACTTTGGTGAGCGACCGTAAATATATTTAATATCACTATTGTTATTCCTATATGTACTCAGGCTCAGGTCAATCACCTCACTTACACAACTCTTGGGGTATATATAAAAGGAACCCGTTCCTTGAATAATTCAGTCTAGTTCTTAGCACAGACCAGAAAATACGTTTGTGGACGCATAATTTACGTGTTTTCCAATATTTTGCCAAAACATATCTTGGAGAAACTTTACTCATTAGTCTGTGAATTCTAACCGATATTAAGAAAAATAATAGATTTTCCTGTAAGCCAACAGGTCCAATATACAGAGCCATGGCAGAAATTATATACGAATGTTGTATTCGCAAACCAACTAGGCCAAAAAGAGTATGTGCTCCGATAAAGAAGACTCTAGGCTCGCAAGCAAATTTCCAACAGAAGGAGGAAAAGGTCGTAATCGACAATAAGGCAAAAACAAGCGATAAACAAAATCAGTCTACAGATGTACCAATGAAAAAAAGAAAAATGATACGCTGGTCGCAAGCCTCGATAAGAAGATCATTACTTTGAATGATTCCATCAAAAGTAATAAGCAAACTCCCTGCACTTCATTTGATATGACGAAACAAAATTGTGAGCAAAACCGCACCGAATATTTGCAGCCCAAAAAGCGAGCTAGAAAAGATGACGGTAACAATCCCGAGGATTCATACAAAAAGCCAAGATTGATCACACCCAACGACCAAAACTCCAGACGAACAGTTATCTTAATTTAGGGAAATTATTATGAAATTTAAAAGCTAAACTCCCTATATACAATTTTAAATGTAAAAATTGTATGTCTGATGGAATATGATTTTTTAATAAAGATTTAAAAGAATTGTTTGTATAATGTGCCTTCGAATTTTTTAATGTAGAGAGATAGAAATTTGTGATCAGTATTTACCTCTGTCTGCTCTAAATCTTTGCTGCTCATGCAATATATTTCCATTACATCGATTTTTGTTTTGAGTTCATGTATTTAACTGGAAATTTTTACTTTTTGTCATACTAATACAGCCTTTTATATGTTTCGTTAAGGTCTGCTCTGAATAAGGAAAGCAAAGAATACTAACATAAGGTGAAAAACTAGTGGTGACATATTAGAGGTGTACAAGTTGACGAATGGGAATAACAAAAGGGGGATAATAATAGGGTATTAAAGGAATCAAAAAAAATAGAACTCGAAAAAATGTTATAAATTGGACATGTTTAGATTTAGGAAAGACCTTGATAAATACTGGTTCGGTTGTTGATTTGTTGAGCAAATTACTGCATAACACATAAGAACATAAGAACGAAGGTAACTGCAGAAGGCCTATTGGCCCATGCGAGGCACCTCCTATTTATAACAACCCAATCCCACTCATATACATGTCCAACCCATGCTTGAAACAGTCGAGGAACCCCACCTCCACTGCGTTTCATGGTAATTGGTTCCACAAATCAACTCTCTCTCTCTCTCTCTCTCTCTCTCTCTCTCTCTCTCTCTCTCTCTCTTCTCTCTCTCCTCTCTCTCTCTCCTCTCTCTCTCTCTCTCTCTCTCTCTCTCTCTCTCTCTCTCTCTCTTTCTTTTACGCTAATAAAATCACTGTTGTTGTTGTTTCGGATTTAGCTACTCAGAACGAAGTGTCCATGTAGCATGGACTTTGGTGAGCCCGTAAATATATTTAATATCACTATTGTTATTCCTATATGTACTCAGGCTCAGGTCAATCACCTCACTTACACAACTCTTGGGGTATATATAAAAGGAACCCGTTCCTTGAATAATTCAGTCTAGTTCTTAGCACAGACCAGAAAATACGTTTGTGGACGCATAATTTACGTGTTTTCCAATATTTTGCCAAAACATATCTTGGAGAAACTTTACTCATTAGTCTGTGAATTCTAACCGATATTAAGAAAAATAATAGATTTTCCTGTAAGCCAACAGGTCCAATATACAGAGCCATGGCAGAAATTATATACGAATGTTGTATTCGCAAACCAACTAGGCCAAAAAGAGTATGTGCTCCGATAAAGAAGACTCTAGGCTCGCAAGCAAATTTCCAACAGAAGGAGGAAAAGGTCGTAATCGACAATAAGGCAAAAACAAGCGATAAACAAAATCAGTCTACAGATGTACCAATGAAAAAAAGAAATGATACGCTGGTCGCAAGCCTCGATAAGAAGATCATTACTTTGAATGATTCCATCAAAAGTAATAAGCAAACTCCCTGCACTTCATTTGATATGACGAAACAAAATTGTGAGCAAAACCGCACCGAATATTTGCAGCCCAAAAAGCGAGCTAGAAAAGATGACGGTAACAATCCCGAGGATTCATACAAAAAGCCAAGATTGATCACACCCAACGACCAAAACTCCAGACGAACAGTTATCTTAATTTAGGGAAATTATTATGAAATTTAAAAGCTAAACTCCCTATATACAATTTTAAATGTAAAAATTGTATGTCTGATGGAATATGATTTTTTAATAAAGATTTAAAAGAATTGTTTGTATAATGTGCCTTCGAATTTTTTAATGTAGAGAGATAGAAATTTGTGATCAGTATTTACCTCTGTCTGCTCTAAATCTTTGCTGCTCATGCAATATATTTCCATTACATCGATTTTTGTTTTGAGTTCATGTATTTAACTGGAAATTTTTACTTTTTGTCATACTAATACAGCCTTTTATATGTTTCGTTAAGGTCTGCTCTGAATAAGGAAAGCAAAGAATACTAACATAAGGTGAAAAACTAGTGGTGACATATTAGAGGTGTACAAGTTGACGAATGGGAATAACAAAAGGGGGATAATAATAGGGTATTAAAGGAATCAAAACAAAATAGAACTCGAAAAAATGTTATAAATTGGACATGTTTAGATTTAGGAAAGACCTTGATAAATACTGGTTCGGTTGTTGATTTGTTGAGCAAATTACTGCATAACACATAAGAACATAAGAACGAAGGTAACTGCAGAAGGCCTATTGGCCCATGCGAGGCACCTCCTATTTATAACAACCCAATCCCACTCATATACATGTCCAACCCATGCTTGAAACAGTCGAGGAACCCCACCTCCACTGCGTTTCATGGTAATTGGTTCCACAAATCAACTCTCTCTCTCTCTCTCCTCTCTCTCTCTCTCTCTCTCTCTCTCTCTCTCTCTCTCTCTCTCTCTCTCTCTCTCTCTCTCTCTCTCTCTCTCTCTCTCTCTCTCTCTCTCTCTCTCTCTTTACGCTAATAAAATCACTGTTGTTGTTGTTTCGGATTTAGCTACTCAGAACGAAGTGTCCATGTAGCATGGACTTTGGTGAGCCCGTAAATATATTTAATATCACTATTGTTATTCCTATATGTACTCAGGCTCAGGTCAATCACCTCACTTACACAACTCTTGGGGTATATATAAAAGGAACCCGTTCCTTGAATAATTCAGTCTAGTTCTTAGCACAGACCAGAAAATACGTTTGTGGACGCATAATTTACGTGTTTTCCAATATTTTGCCAAAACATATCTTGGAGAAACTTTACTCATTAGTCTGTGAATTCTAACCGATATTAAGAAAAATAATAGATTTTCCTGTAAGCCAACAGGTCCAATATACAGAGCCATGGCAGAAATTATATACGAATGTTGTATTCGCAAACCAACTAGGCCAAAAAGAGTATGTGCTCCGATAAAGAAGACTCTAGGCTCGCAAGCAAATTTCCAACAGAAGGAGGAAAAGGTCGTAATCGACAATAAGGCAAAAACAAGCGATAAACAAAATCAGTCTACAGATGTACCAATGAAAAAAAGAAATGATACGCTGGTCGCAAGCCTCGATAAGAAGATCATTACTTTGAATGATTCCATCAAAAGTAATAAGCAAACTCCCTGCACTTCATTTGATATGACGAAACAAAATTGTGAGCAAAACCGCACCGAATATTTGCAGCCCAAAAAGCGAGCTAGAAAAGATGACGGTAACAATCCCGAGGATTCATACAAAAAGCCAAGATTGATCACACCCAACGACCAAAACTCCAGACGAACAGTTATCTTAATTTAGGGAAATTATTATGAAATTTAAAAGCTAAACTCCCTATATACAATTTTAAATGTAAAAATTGTATGTCTGATGGAATATGATTTTTTAATAAAGATTTAAAAGAATTGTTTGTATAATGTGCCTTCGAATTTTTTAATGTAGAGAGATAGAAATTTGTGATCAGTATTTACCTCTGTCTGCTCTAAATCTTTGCTGCTCATGCAATATATTTCCATTACATCGATTTTTGTTTTGAGTTCATGTATTTAACTGGAAATTTTTACTTTTTGTCATACTAATACAGCCTTTTATATGTTTCGTTAAGGTCTGCTCTGAATAAGGAAAGCAAAGAATACTAACATAAGGTGAAAAACTAGTGGTGACATATTAGAGGTGTACAAGTTGACGAATGGGAATAACAAAAGGGGGATAATAATAGGGTATTAAAGGAATCAAAACAAAATAGAACTCGAAAAAATGTTATAAATTGGACATGTTTAGATTTAGGAAAGACCTTGATAAATACTGGTTCGGTTGTTGATTTGTTGAGCAAATTACTGCATAACACATAAGAACATAAGAACGAAGGTAACTGCAGAAGGCCTATTGGCCCATGCGAGGCACCTCCTATTTATAACAACCCAATCCCACTCATATACATGTCCAACCCATGCTTGAAACAGTCGAGGAACCCCACCTCCACTGCGTTTCATGGTAATTGGTTCCACAAATCAACTCTCTCTCTCTCTCTCTCTCTCTCTCTCTCTCTCTCTCTCTCTCTCTCTCTCTCTCTCTCTCTCTCTCTCTCTCTCTCTCTCTCTCTCTTCTCTCTCTCTTTCTTTTACGCTAATAAAATCACTGTTGTTGTTGTTTCGGATTTAGCTACTCAGAACGAAGTGTCCATGTAGCATGGACTTTGGTGAGCCCGTAAATATATTTAATATCACTATTGTTATTCCTATATGTACTCAGGCTCAGGTCAATCACCTCACTTACACAACTCTTGGGGTATATATAAAAGGAACCCGTTCCTTGAATAATTCAGTCTAGTTCTTAGCACAGACCAGAAAATACGTTTGTGGACGCATAATTTACGTGTTTTCCAATATTTTGCCAAAACATATCTTGGAGAAACTTTACTCATTAGTCTGTGAATTCTAACCGATATTAAGAAAAATAATAGATTTTCCTGTAAGCCAACAGGTCCAATATACAGAGCCATGGCAGAAATTATATACGAATGTTGTATTCGCAAACCAACTAGGCCAAAAAGAGTATGTGCTCCGATAAAGAAGACTCTAGGCTCGCAAGCAAATTTCCAACAGAAGGAGGAAAAGGTCGTAATCGACAATAAGGCAAAAACAAGCGATAAACAAAATCAGTCTACAGATGTACCAATGAAAAAAAGAAATGATACGCTGGTCGCAAGCCTCGATAAGAAGATCATTACTTTGAATGATTCCATCAAAAGTAATAAGCAAACTCCCTGCACTTCATTTGATATGACGAAACAAAATTGTGAGCAAAACCGCACCGAATATTTGCAGCCCAAAAAGCGAGCTAGAAAAGATGACGGTAACAATCCCGAGGATTCATACAAAAAGCCAAGATTGATCACACCCAACGACCAAAACTCCAGACGAACAGTTATCTTAATTTAGGGAAATTATTATGAAATTTAAAAGCTAAACTCCCTATATACAATTTTAAATGTAAAAATTGTATGTCTGATGGAATATGATTTTTTAATAAAGATTTAAAAGAATTGTTTGTATAATGTGCCTTCGAATTTTTTAATGTAGAGAGATAGAAATTTGTGATCAGTATTTACCTCTGTCTGCTCTAAATCTTTGCTGCTCATGCAATATATTTCCATTACATCGATTTTTGTTTTGAGTTCATGTATTTAACTGGAAATTTTTACTTTTTGTCATACTAATACAGCCTTTTATATGTTTCGTTAAGGTCTGCTCTGAATAAGGAAAGCAAAGAATACTAACATAAGGTGAAAAACTAGTGGTGACATATTAGAGGTGTACAAGTTGACGAATGGGAATAACAAAAGGGGGATAATAATAGGGTATTAAAGGAATCAAAACAAAATAGAACTCGAAAAAATGTTATAAATTGGACATGTTTAGATTTAGGAAAGACCTTGATAAATACTGGTTCGGTTGTTGATTTGTTGAGCAAATTACTGCATAACACATAAGAACATAAGAACGAAGGTAACTGCAGAAGGCCTATTGGCCCATGCGAGGCACCTCCTATTTATAACAACCCAATCCCACTCATATACATGTCCAACCCATGCTTGAAACAGTCGAGGAACCCCACCTCCACTGCGTTTCATGGTAATTGGTTCCACAAATCAACTCTCTCTCTCTCTCTCTCTCTCTCTCTCTCTCTCTCTCTCTCTCTCTCTCTCTCTCTCTCTCTCTCTCTCTCTCTCTCTCTCTCTCTCTCTCTCTCTCTCTCTCTCTCTCTCTCTCTCTCTCTCTCTCTCTCTCTCTCTCTTTCTTTTACGCTAATAAAATCACTGTTGTTGTTGTTTCGGATTTAGCTACTCAGAACGAAGTGTCCATGTAGCATGGACTTTGGTGAGCCCGTAAATATATTTAATATCACTATTGTTATTCCTATATGTACTCAGGCTCAGGTCAATCACCTCACTTACACAACTCTTGGGGTATATATAAAAGGAACCCGTTCCTTGAATAATTCAGTCTAGTTCTTAGCACAGACCAGAAAATACGTTTGTGGACGCATAATTTACGTGTTTTCCAATATTTTGCCAAAACATATCTTGGAGAAACTTTACTCATTAGTCTGTGAATTCTAACCGATATTAAGAAAAATAATAGATTTTCCTGTAAGCCAACAGGTCCAATATACAGAGCCATGGCAGAAATTATATACGAATGTTGTATTCGCAAACCAACTAGGCCAAAAAGAGTATGTGCTCCGATAAAGAAGACTCTAGGCTCGCAAGCAAATTTCCAACAGAAGGAGGAAAAGGTCGTAATCGACAATAAGGCAAAAACAAGCGATAAACAAAATCAGTCTACAGATGTACCAATGAAAAAAAGAAATGATACGCTGGTCGCAAGCCTCGATAAGAAGATCATTACTTTGAATGATTCCATCAAAAGTAATAAGCAAACTCCCTGCACTTCATTTGATATGACGAAACAAAATTGTGAGCAAAACCGCACCGAATATTTGCAGCCCAAAAAGCGAGCTAGAAAAGATGACGGTAACAATCCCGAGGATTCATACAAAAAGCCAAGATTGATCACACCCAACGACCAAAACTCCAGACGAACAGTTATCTTAATTTAGGGAAATTATTATGAAATTTAAAAGCTAAACTCCCTATATACAATTTTAAATGTAAAAATTGTATGTCTGATGGAATATGATTTTTTAATAAAGATTTAAAAGAATTGTTTGTATAATGTGCCTTCGAATTTTTTAATGTAGAGAGATAGAAATTTGTGATCAGTATTTACCTCTGTCTGCTCTAAATCTTTGCTGCTCATGCAATATATTTCCATTACATCGATTTTTGTTTTGAGTTCATGTATTTAACTGGAAATTTTTACTTTTTGTCATACTAATACAGCCTTTTATATGTTTCGTTAAGGTCTGCTCTGAATAAGGAAAGCAAAGAATACTAACATAAGGTGAAAAACTAGTGGTGACATATTAGAGGTGTACAAGTTGACGAATGGGAATAACAAAAGGGGGATAATAATAGGGTATTAAAGGAATCAAAACAAAATAGAACTCGAAAAAATGTTATAAATTGGACATGTTTAGATTTAGGAAAGACCTTGATAAATACTGGTTCGGTTGTTGATTTGTTGAGCAAATTACTGCATAACACATAAGAACATAAGAACGAAGGTAACTGCAGAAGGCCTATTGGCCCATGCGAGGCACCTCCTATTTATAACAACCCAATCCCACTCATATACATGTCCAACCCATGCTTGAAACAGTCGAGGAACCCCACCTCCACTGCGTTTCATGGTAATTGGTTCCACAAATCAACTCTCTCTCTCTCTCTCTCTCTCTCTCTCTCTCTCTCTCTCTCTCTCTCTCTCTCTCTCTCTCTCTCTCTCTCTCTCTCTCTCTCTCTCTTTTACGCTAATAAAATCACTGTTGTTGTTGTTTCGGATTTAGCTACTCAGAACGAAGTGTCCATGTAGCATGGACTTTGGTGAGCCCGTAAATATATTTAATATCACTATTGTTATTCCTATATGTACTCAGGCTCAGGTCAATCACCTCACTTACACAACTCTTGGGGTATATATAAAAGGAACCCGTTCCTTGAATAATTCAGTCTAGTTCTTAGCACAGACCAGAAAATACGTTTGTGGACGCATAATTTACGTGTTTTCCAATATTTTGCCAAAACATATCTTGGAGAAACTTTACTCATTAGTCTGTGAATTCTAACCGATATTAAGAAAAATAATAGATTTTCCTGTAAGCCAACAGGTCCAATATACAGAGCCATGGCAGAAATTATATACGAATGTTGTATTCGCAAACCAACTAGGCCAAAAAGAGTATGTGCTCCGATAAAGAAGACTCTAGGCTCGCAAGCAAATTTCCAACAGAAGGAGGAAAAGGTCGTAATCGACAATAAGGCAAAAACAAGCGATAAACAAAATCAGTCTACAGATGTACCAATGAAAAAAAGAAATGATACGCTGGTCGCAAGCCTCGATAAGAAGATCATTACTTTGAATGATTCCATCAAAAGTAATAAGCAAACTCCCTGCACTTCATTTGATATGACGAAACAAAATTGTGAGCAAAACCGCACCGAATATTTGCAGCCCAAAAAGCGAGCTAGAAAAGATGACGGTAACAATCCCGAGGATTCATACAAAAAGCCAAGATTGATCACACCCAACGACCAAAACTCCAGACGAACAGTTATCTTAATTTAGGGAAATTATTATGAAATTTAAAAGCTAAACTCCCTATATACAATTTTAAATGTAAAAATTGTATGTCTGATGGAATATGATTTTTTAATAAAGATTTAAAAGAATTGTTTGTATAATGTGCCTTCGAATTTTTTAATGTAGAGAGATAGAAATTTGTGATCAGTATTTACCTCTGTCTGCTCTAAATCTTTGCTGCTCATGCAATATATTTCCATTACATCGATTTTTGTTTTGAGTTCATGTATTTAACTGGAAATTTTTACTTTTTGTCATACTAATACAGCCTTTTATATGTTTCGTTAAGGTCTGCTCTGAATAAGGAAAGCAAAGAATACTAACATAAGGTGAAAAACTAGTGGTGACATATTAGAGGTGTACAAGTTGACGAATGGGAATAACAAAAGGGGGATAATAATAGGGTATTAAAGGAATCAAAACAAAATAGAACTCGAAAAAATGTTATAAATTGGACATGTTTAGATTTAGGAAAGACCTTGATAAATACTGGTTCGGTTGTTGATTTGTTGAGCAAATTACTGCATAACACATAAGAACATAAGAACGAAGGTAACTGCAGAAGGCCTATTGGCCCATGCGAGGCACCTCCTATTTATAACAACCCAATCCCACTCATATACATGTCCAACCCATGCTTGAAACAGTCGAGGAACCCCACCTCCACTGCGTTTCATGGTCTCTCTCTCTCTCTCTCTTCTCTATCCTCTCTCTCTCTCTCTCTCCTCTCTCTCTCTCTCTCTCTCTCTCTCTCTCTCTCTCTCTCTCTCTCTCTCTCTCTCTCTCTCTCTCTCTCTTCTCTCTCTCTCTCTTCTTTTACGCTAATAAAATCACTGTTGTTGTTGTTTCGGATTTAGCTACTCAGAACGAAGTGTCCATGTAGCATGGACTTTGGTGAGCCCGTAAATATATTTAATATCACTATTGTTATTCCTATATGTACTCAGGCTCAGGTCAATCACCTCACTTACACAACTCTTGGGGTATATATAAAAGGAACCCGTTCCTTGAATAATTCAGTCTAGTTCTTAGCACAGACCAGAAAATACGTTTGTGGACGCATAATTTACGTGTTTTCCAATATTTTGCCAAAACATATCTTGGAGAAACTTTACTCATTAGTCTGTGAATTCTAACCGATATTAAGAAAAATAATAGATTTTCCTGTAAGCCAACAGGTCCAATATACAGAGCCATGGCAGAAATTATATACGAATGTTGTATTCGCAAACCAACTAGGCCAAAAAGAGTATGTGCTCCGATAAAGAAGACTCTAGGCTCGCAAGCAAATTTCCAACAGAAGGAGGAAAAGGTCGTAATCGACAATAAGGCAAAAACAAGCGATAAACAAAATCAGTCTACAGATGTACCAATGAAAAAAAGAAATGATACGCTGGTCGCAAGCCTCGATAAGAAGATCATTACTTTGAATGATTCCATCAAAAGTAATAAGCAAACTCCCTGCACTTCATTTGATATGACGAAACAAAATTGTGAGCAAAACCGCACCGAATATTTGCAGCCCAAAAAGCGAGCTAGAAAAGATGACGGTAACAATCCCGAGGATTCATACAAAAAGCCAAGATTGATCACACCCAACGACCAAAACTCCAGACGAACAGTTATCTTAATTTAGGGAAATTATTATGAAATTTAAAAGCTAAACTCCCTATATACAATTTTAAATGTAAAAATTGTATGTCTGATGGAATATGATTTTTTAATAAAGATTTAAAAGAATTGTTTGTATAATGTGCCTTCGAATTTTTTAATGTAGAGAGATAGAAATTTGTGATCAGTATTTACCTCTGTCTGCTCTAAATCTTTGCTGCTCATGCAATATATTTCCATTACATCGATTTTTGTTTTGAGTTCATGTATTTAACTGGAAATTTTTACTTTTTGTCATACTAATACAGCCTTTTATATGTTTCGTTAAGGTCTGCTCTGAATAAGGAAAGCAAAGAATACTAACATAAGGTGAAAAACTAGTGGTGACATATTAGAGGTGTACAAGTTGACGAATGGGAATAACAAAAGGGGGATAATAATAGGGTATTAAAGGAATCAAAACAAAATAGAACTCGAAAAAATGTTATAAATTGGACATGTTTAGATTTAGGAAAGACCTTGATAAATACTGGTTCGGTTGTTGATTTGTTGAGCAAATTACTGCATAACACATAAGAACATAAGAACGAAGGTAACTGCAGAAGGCCTATTGGCCCATGCGAGGCACCTCCTATTTATAACAACCCAATCCCACTCATATACATGTCCAACCCATGCTTGAAACAGTCGAGGAACCCCACCTCCACTGCGTTTCATGGTAATTGGTTCCACAAATCAACTCTCTCTCACTCTCTCTCTCTCTCTCTCTCTCTCTCTCTCTCTCTCTCTCTCTCTCTCTCTCTCTCTCTCTCTCTCTCTCTCTCTCTCTCTCTCTCTCTCTCTCTCTCTCTCTCTCTCTTTCTTTTACGCTAATAAAATCACTGTTGTTGTTGTTTCGGATTTAGCTACTCAGAACGAAGTGTCCATGTAGCATGGACTTTGGTGAGCCCGTAAATATATTTAATATCACTATTGTTATTCCTATATGTACTCAGGCTCAGGTCAATCACCTCACTTACACAACTCTTGGGGTATATATAAAAGGAACCCGTTCCTTGAATAATTCAGTCTAGTTCTTAGCACAGACCAGAAAATACGTTTGTGGACGCATAATTTACGTGTTTTCCAATATTTTGCCAAAACATATCTTGGAGAAACTTTACTCATTAGTCTGTGAATTCTAACCGATATTAAGAAAAATAATAGATTTTCCTGTAAGCCAACAGGTCCAATATACAGAGCCATGGCAGAAATTATATACGAATGTTGTATTCGCAAACCAACTAGGCCAAAAAGAGTATGTGCTCCGATAAAGAAGACTCTAGGCTCGCAAGCAAATTTCCAACAGAAGGAGGAAAAGGTCGTAATCGACAATAAGGCAAAAACAAGCGATAAACAAAATCAGTCTACAGATGTACCAATGAAAAAAAGAAATGATACGCTGGTCGCAAGCCTCGATAAGAAGATCATTACTTTGAATGATTCCATCAAAAGTAATAAGCAAACTCCCTGCACTTCATTTGATATGACGAAACAAAATTGTGAGCAAAACCGCACCGAATATTTGCAGCCCAAAAAGCGAGCTAGAAAAGATGACGGTAACAATCCCGAGGATTCATACAAAAAGCCAAGATTGATCACACCCAACGACCAAAACTCCAGACGAACAGTTATCTTAATTTAGGGAAATTATTATGAAATTTAAAAGCTAAACTCCCTATATACAATTTTAAATGTAAAAATTGTATGTCTGATGGAATATGATTTTTTAATAAAGATTTAAAAGAATTGTTTGTATAATGTGCCTTCGAATTTTTTAATGTAGAGAGATAGAAATTTGTGATCAGTATTTACCTCTGTCTGCTCTAAATCTTTGCTGCTCATGCAATATATTTCCATTACATCGATTTTTGTTTTGAGTTCATGTATTTAACTGGAAATTTTTACTTTTTGTCATACTAATACAGCCTTTTATATGTTTCGTTAAGGTCTGCTCTGAATAAGGAAAGCAAAGAATACTAACATAAGGTGAAAAACTAGTGGTGACATATTAGAGGTGTACAAGTTGACGAATGGGAATAACAAAAGGGGGATAATAATAGGGTATTAAAGGAATCAAAACAAAATAGAACTCGAAAAAATGTTATAAATTGGACATGTTTAGATTTAGGAAAGACCTTGATAAATACTGGTTCGGTTGTTGATTTGTTGAGCAAATTACTGCATAACACATAAGAACATAAGAACGAAGGTAACTGCAGAAGGCCTATTGGCCCATGCGAGGCACCTCCTATTTATAACAACCCAATCCCACTCATATACATGTCCAACCCATGCTTGAAACAGTCGAGGAACCCCACCTCCACTGCGTTTCATGGTAATTGGTTCCACAAATCAACTCTCTCACTCTCTCTCTCTCTCTCACTCTCTCTCTCTCTCTCTCTCTCTCTCTCTCTCTCTCTCTCTCTCTCTCTCTCTCTCTCTCTCTCTCTCTCTCTCTCTCTCTCTCTCTCTCTCTCTTTTACGCTAATAAAATCACTGTTGTTGTTGTTTCGGATTTAGCTACTCAGAACGAAGTGTCCATGTAGCATGGACTTTGGTGAGCCCGTAAATATATTTAATATCACTATTGTTATTCCTATATGTACTCAGGCTCAGGTCAATCACCTCACTTACACAACTCTTGGGGTATATATAAAAGGAACCCGTTCCTTGAATAATTCAGTCTAGTTCTTAGCACAGACCAGAAAATACGTTTGTGGACGCATAATTTACGTGTTTTCCAATATTTTGCCAAAACATATCTTGGAGAAACTTTACTCATTAGTCTGTGAATTCTAACCGATATTAAGAAAAATAATAGATTTTCCTGTAAGCCAACAGGTCCAATATACAGAGCCATGGCAGAAATTATATACGAATGTTGTATTCGCAAACCAACTAGGCCAAAAAGAGTATGTGCTCCGATAAAGAAGACTCTAGGCTCGCAAGCAAATTTCCAACAGAAGGAGGAAAAGGTCGTAATCGACAATAAGGCAAAAACAAGCGATAAACAAAATCAGTCTACAGATGTACCAATGAAAAAAAGAAATGATACGCTGGTCGCAAGCCTCGATAAGAAGATCATTACTTTGAATGATTCCATCAAAAGTAATAAGCAAACTCCCTGCACTTCATTTGATATGACGAAACAAAATTGTGAGCAAAACCGCACCGAATATTTGCAGCCCAAAAAGCGAGCTAGAAAAGATGACGGTAACAATCCCGAGGATTCATACAAAAAGCCAAGATTGATCACACCCAACGACCAAAACTCCAGACGAACAGTTATCTTAATTTAGGGAAATTATTATGAAATTTAAAAGCTAAACTCCCTATATACAATTTTAAATGTAAAAATTGTATGTCTGATGGAATATGATTTTTTAATAAAGATTTAAAAGAATTGTTTGTATAATGTGCCTTCGAATTTTTTAATGTAGAGAGATAGAAATTTGTGATCAGTATTTACCTCTGTCTGCTCTAAATCTTTGCTGCTCATGCAATATATTTCCATTACATCGATTTTTGTTTTGAGTTCATGTATTTAACTGGAAATTTTTACTTTTTGTCATACTAATACAGCCTTTTATATGTTTCGTTAAGGTCTGCTCTGAATAAGGAAAGCAAAGAATACTAACATAAGGTGAAAAACTAGTGGTGACATATTAGAGGTGTACAAGTTGACGAATGGGAATAACAAAAGGGGGATAATAATAGGGTATTAAAGGAATCAAAACAAAATAGAACTCGAAAAAATGTTATAAATTGGACATGTTTAGATTTAGGAAAGACCTTGATAAATACTGGTTCGGTTGTTGATTTGTTGAGCAAATTACTGCATAACACATAAGAACATAAGAACGAAGGTAACTGCAGAAGGCCTATTGGCCCATGCGAGGCACCTCCTATTTATAACAACCCAATCCCACTCATATACATGTCCAACCCATGCTTGAAACAGTCGAGGAACCCCACCTCCACTGCGTTTCATGGTAATTGGTTCCACAAATCAACTCTCTCTCTCTCTCTCATCTCTCTCTCTCTCTCTCTCTCTCTCTCTCTCTCTCTCTCTCTCTCTCTCTCTCTCTCTCTCTCTCTCTCTCTCTCTCTCTCTCTCTCTCTCTCTCTCTCTCTCTTTTACGCTAATAAAATCACTGTGTGTTGTTGTTTCGGATTTAGCTACTCAGAACGAAGTGTCCATGTAGCATGGACTTTGGTGAGCCCGTAAATATATTTAATATCACTATTGTTATTCCTATATGTACTCAGGCTCAGGTCAATCACCTCACTTACACAACTCTTGGGGTATATATAAAAGGAACCCGTTCCTTGAATAATTCAGTCTAGTTCTTAGCACAGACCAGAAAATACGTTTGTGGACGCATAATTTACGTGTTTTCCAATATTTTGCCAAAACATATCTTGGAGAAACTTTACTCATTAGTCTGTGAATTCTAACCGATATTAAGAAAAATAATAGATTTTCCTGTAAGCCAACAGGTCCAATATACAGAGCCATGGCAGAAATTATATACGAATGTTGTATTCGCAAACCAACTAGGCCAAAAAGAGTATGTGCTCCGATAAAGAAGACTCTAGGCTCGCAAGCAAATTTCCAACAGAAGGAGGAAAAGGTCGTAATCGACAATAAGGCAAAAACAAGCGATAAACAAAATCAGTCTACAGATGTACCAATGAAAAAAAGAAATGATACGCTGGTCGCAAGCCTCGATAAGAAGATCATTACTTTGAATGATTCCATCAAAAGTAATAAGCAAACTCCCTGCACTTCATTTGATATGACGAAACAAAATTGTGAGCAAAACCGCACCGAATATTTGCAGCCCAAAAAGCGAGCTAGAAAAGATGACGGTAACAATCCCGAGGATTCATACAAAAAGCCAAGATTGATCACACCCAACGACCAAAACTCCAGACGAACAGTTATCTTAATTTAGGGAAATTATTATGAAATTTAAAAGCTAAACTCCCTATATACAATTTTAAATGTAAAAATTGTATGTCTGATGGAATATGATTTTTTAATAAAGATTTAAAAGAATTGTTTGTATAATGTGCCTTCGAATTTTTTAATGTAGAGAGATAGAAATTTGTGATCAGTATTTACCTCTGTCTGCTCTAAATCTTTGCTGCTCATGCAATATATTTCCATTACATCGATTTTTGTTTTGAGTTCATGTATTTAACTGGAAATTTTTACTTTTTGTCATACTAATACAGCCTTTTATATGTTTCGTTAAGGTCTGCTCTGAATAAGGAAAGCAAAGAATACTAACATAAGGTGAAAAACTAGTGGTGACATATTAGAGGTGTACAAGTTGACGAATGGGAATAACAAAAGGGGGATAATAATAGGGTATTAAAGGAATCAAAACAAAATAGAACTCGAAAAAATGTTATAAATTGGACATGTTTAGATTTAGGAAAGACCTTGATAAATACTGGTTCGGTTGTTGATTTGTTGAGCAAATTACTGCATAACACATAAGAACATAAGAACGAAGGTAACTGCAGAAGGCCTATTGGCCCATGCGAGGCACCTCCTATTTATAACAACCCAATCCCACTCATATACATGTCCAACCCATGCTTGAAACAGTCGAGGAACCCCACCTCCACTGCGTTTCATGGTAATTGGTTCCACAAATCAACTCTCTCTCTCTCTCTCTCTCTCTCTCTCTCTCTCTCTCTCTCTCTCTCTCTCTCTCTCTCTCTCTCTCTCTCTCTCTCTCTCTCTCTCTCTCTTTTACGCTAATAAAATCACTGTTGTTGTTGTTTCGGATTTAGCTACTCAGAACGAAGTGTCCATGTAGCATGGACTTTGGTGAGCCCGTAAATATATTTAATATCACTATTGTTATTCCTATATGTACTCAGGCTCAGGTCAATCACCTCACTTACACAACTCTTGGGGTATATATAAAAGGAACCCGTTCCTTGAATAATTCAGTCTAGTTCTTAGCACAGACCAGAAAATACGTTTGTGGACGCATAATTTACGTGTTTTCCATATTTTGCCAAAACATATCTTGGAGAAACTTTACTCATTAGTCTGTGAATTCTAACCGATATTAAGAAAAATAATAGATTTTCCTGTAAGCCAACAGGTCCAATATACAGAGCCATGGCAGAAATTATATACGAATGTTGTATTCGCAAACCAACTAGGCCAAAAAGAGTATGTGCTCCGATAAAGAAGACTCTAGGCTCGCAAGCAAATTTCCAACAGAAGGAGGAAAAGGTCGTAATCGACAATAAGGCAAAAACAAGCGATAAACAAAATCAGTCTACAGATGTACCAATGAAAAAAAGAAATGATACGCTGGTCGCAAGCCTCGATAAGAAGATCATTACTTTGAATGATTCCATCAAAAGTAATAAGCAAACTCCCTGCACTTCATTTGATATGACGAAACAAAATTGTGAGCAAAACCGCACCGAATATTTGCAGCCCAAAAAGCGAGCTAGAAAAGATGACGGTAACAATCCCGAGGATTCATACAAAAAGCCAAGATTGATCACACCCAACGACCAAAACTCCAGACGAACAGTTATCTTAATTTAGGGAAATTATTATGAAATTTAAAAGCTAAACTCCCTATATACAATTTTAAATGTAAAAATTGTATGTCTGATGGAATATGATTTTTTAATAAAGATTTAAAAGAATTGTTTGTATAATGTGCCTTCGAATTTTTTAATGTAGAGAGATAGAAATTTGTGATCAGTATTTACCTCTGTCTGCTCTAAATCTTTGCTGCTCATGCAATATATTTCCATTACATCGATTTTTGTTTTGAGTTCATGTATTTAACTGGAAATTTTTACTTTTTGTCATACTAATACAGCCTTTTATATGTTTCGTTAAGGTCTGCTCTGAATAAGGAAAGCAAAGAATACTAACATAAGGTGAAAAACTAGTGGTGACATATTAGAGGTGTACAAGTTGACGAATGGGAATAACAAAAGGGGGATAATAATAGGGTATTAAAGGAATCAAAACAAAATAGAACTCGAAAAAATGTTATAAATTGGACATGTTTAGATTTAGGAAAGACCTTGATAAATACTGGTTCGGTTGTTGATTTGTTGAGCAAATTACTGCATAACACATAAGAACATAAGAACGAAGGTAACTCGCAGAAGGCCTATTGGCCCATGCGAGGCACCTCCTATTTATAACAACCCAATCCCACTCATATACATGTCCAACCCATGCTTGAAACAGTCGAGGAACCCCACCTCCACTGCGTTTCATGGTAATTGGTTCCACAAATCAACTCTCTCTCTCCTCTCTCTCTCTCTCTCTCTCTCTCTCCTCTCTCTCTCTCTCTCTCTCTCTCTCCTCTCTCTCTCTCTCTCTCTCTCTCTCTCTCTTTCTTTTACGCTAATAAAATCACTGTTGTTGTTGTTTCGGATTTAGCTACTCAGAACGAAGTGTCCATGTAGCATGGACTTTGGTGAGCCCGTAAATATATTTAATATCACTATTGTTATTCCTATATGTACTCAGGCTCAGGTCAATCACCTCACTTACACAACTCTTGGGGTATATATAAAAGGAACCCGTTCCTTGAATAATTCAGTCTAGTTCTTAGCACAGACCAGAAAATACGTTTGTGGACGCATAATTTACGTGTTTTCCAATATTTTGCCAAAACATATCTTGGAGAAACTTTACTCATTAGTCTGTGAATTCTAACCGATATTAAGAAAAATAATAGATTTTCCTGTAAGCCAACAGGTCCAATATACAGAGCCATGGCAGAAATTATATACGAATGTTGTATTCGCAAACCAACTAGGCCAAAAAGAGTATGTGCTCCGATAAAGAAGACTCTAGGCTCGCAAGCAAATTTCCAACAGAAGGAGGAAAAGGTCGTAATCGACAATAAGGCAAAAACAAGCGATAAACAAAATCAGTCTACAGATGTACCAATGAAAAAAGAAATGATACGCTGGTCGCAAGCCTCGATAAGAAGATCATTACTTTGAATGATTCCATCAAAAGTAATAAGCAAACTCCCTGCACTTCATTTGATATGACGAAACAAAATTGTGAGCAAAACCGCACCGAATATTTGCAGCCCAAAAAGCGAGCTAGAAAAGATGACGGTAACAATCCCGAGGATTCATACAAAAAGCCAAGATTGATCACACCCAACGACCAAAACTCCAGACGAACAGTTATCTTAATTTAGGGAAATTATTATGAAATTTAAAAGCTAAACTCCCTATATACAATTTTAAATGTAAAAATTGTATGTCTGATGGAATATGATTTTTTAATAAAGATTTAAAAGAATTGTTTGTATAATGTGCCTTCGAATTTTTTAATGTAGAGAGATAGAAATTTGTGATCAGTATTTACCTCTGTCTGCTCTAAATCTTTGCTGCTCATGCAATATATTTCCATTACATCGATTTTTGTTTTGAGTTCATGTATTTAACTGGAAATTTTTACTTTTTGTCATACTAATACAGCCTTTTATATGTTTCGTTAAGGTCTGCTCTGAATAAGGAAAGCAAAGAATACTAACATAAGGTGAAAAACTAGTGGTGACATATTAGAGGTGTACAAGTTGACGAATGGGAATAACAAAAGGGGGATAATAATAGGGTATTAAAGGAATCAAAACAAAATAGAACTCGAAAAAATTATAAATTGGACATGTTTAGATTTAGGAAAGACCTTGATAAATACTGGTTCGGTTGTTGATTTGTTGAGCAAATTACTGCATAACACATAAGAACATAAGAACGAAGGTAACTGCAGAAGGCCTATTGGCCCATGCGAGGCACCTCCTATTTATAACAACCCAATCCCACTCATATACATGTCCAACCCATGCTTGAAACAGTCGAGGAACCCCACCTCCACTGCGTTTCATGGTAATTGGTTCCACAAATCAACTCTCTCTCTCTCTCTCTCTCTCTATCTCTCTCTCTCTCTCTCTCTCTCTCTCTCTCTCTCTCTCTCTCTCTCTCTCTCTCTCTCTCTCTCTCTCTCTCTCTCTCTCTCTCTCTCTCTCTCTCTCTCTCTCTTCTTTTACGCTAATAAAATCACTGTTGTTGTTGTTTCGGATTTAGCTACTCAGAACGAAGTGTCCATGTAGCATGGACTTTGGTGAGCCCGTAAATATATTTAATATCACTATTGTTATTCCTATATGTACTCAGGCTCAGGTCAATCACCTCACTTACACAACTCTTGGGGTATATATAAAAGGAACCCGTTCCTTGAATAATTCAGTCTAGTTCTTAGCACAGACCAGAAAATACGTTTGTGGACGCATAATTTACGTGTTTTCCAATATTTTGCCAAAACATATCTTGGAGAAACTTTACTCATTAGTCTGTGAATTCTAACCGATATTAAGAAAAATAATAGATTTTCCTGTAAGCCAACAGGTCCAATATACAGAGCCATGGCAGAAATTATATACGAATGTTGTATTCGCAAACCAACTAGGCCAAAAAGAGTATGTGCTCCGATAAAGAAGACTCTAGGCTCGCAAGCAAATTTCCAACAGAAGGAGGAAAAGGTCGTAATCGACAATAAGGCAAAAACAAGCGATAAACAAAATCAGTCTACAGATGTACCAATGAAAAAAAGAAATGATACGCTGGTCGCAAGCCTCGATAAGAAGATCATTACTTTGAATGATTCCATCAAAAGTAATAAGCAAACTCCCTGCACTTCATTTGATATGACGAAACAAAATTGTGAGCAAAACCGCACCGAATATTTGCAGCCCAAAAAGCGAGCTAGAAAAGATGACGGTAACAATCCCGAGGATTCATACAAAAAGCCAAGATTGATCACACCCAACGACCAAAACTCCAGACGAACAGTTATCTTAATTTAGGGAAATTATTATGAAATTTAAAAGCTAAACTCCCTATATACAATTTTAAATGTAAAAATTGTATGTCTGATGGAATATGATTTTTTAATAAAGATTTAAAAGAATTGTTTGTATAATGTGCCTTCGAATTTTTTAATGTAGAGAGATAGAAATTTGTGATCAGTATTTACCTCTGTCTGCTCTAAATCTTTGCTGCTCATGCAATATATTTCCATTACATCGATTTTTGTTTTGAGTTCATGTATTTAACTGGAAATTTTTACTTTTTGTCATACTAATACAGCCTTTTATATGTTTCGTTAAGGTCTGCTCTGAATAAGGAAAGCAAAGAATACTAACATAAGGTGAAAAACTAGTGGTGACATATTAGAGGTGTACAAGTTGACGAATGGGAATAACAAAAGGGGGATAATAATAGGGTATTAAAGGAATCAAAACAAAATAGAACTCGAAAAAATGTTATAAATTGGACATGTTTAGATTTAGGAAAGACCTTGATAAATACTGGTTCGGTTGTTGATTTGTTGAGCAAATTACTGCATAACACATAAGAACATAAGAACGAAGGTAACTGCAGAAGGCCTATTGGCCCATGCGAGGCACCTCCTATTTATAACAACCCAATCCCACTCATATACATGTCCAACCCATGCTTGAAACAGTCGAGGAACCCCACCTCCACTGCGTTTCATGGTAATTGGTTCCACAAAATCTCTCTCTCTCTCTCTCTCTCTCTCTCTCTCTCTCTCTCTCTCTCTCTCTCTCTCTCTCTCTCTCTCTCTCTCTCTCTCTCTCTCTCTCTCTCTCTCTCTCTCTCTCTCTTCTTTTACGCTAATAAAATCACTGTTGTTGTTGTTTCGGATTTAGCTACTCAGAACGAAGTGTCCATGTAGCATGGACTTTGGTGAGCCCGTAAATATATTTAATATCACTATTGTTATTCCTATATGTACTCAGGCTCAGGTCAATCACCTCACTTACACAACTCTTGGGGTATATATAAAAGGAACCCGTTCCTTGAATAATTCAGTCTAGTTCTTAGCACAGACCAGAAAATACGTTTGTGGACGCATAATTTACGTGTTTTCCAATATTTTGCCAAAACATATCTTGGAGAAACTTTACTCATTAGTCTGTGAATTCTAACCGATATTAAGAAAAATAATAGATTTTCCTGTAAGCCAACAGGTCCAATATACAGAGCCATGGCAGAAATTATATACGAATGTTGTATTCGCAAACCAACTAGGCCAAAAAGAGTATGTGCTCCGATAAAGAAGACTCTAGGCTCGCAAGCAAATTTCCAACAGAAGGAGGAAAAGGTCGTAATCGACAATAAGGCAAAAACAAGCGATAAACAAAATCAGTCTACAGATGTACCAATGAAAAAAAAAGAAATGATACGCTGGTCGCAAGCCTCGATAAGAAGATCATTACTTTGAATGATTCCATCAAAAGTAATAAGCAAACTCCCTGCACTTCATTTGATATGACGAAACAAAATTGTGAGCAAAACCGCACCGAATATTTGCAGCCCAAAAAGCGAGCTAGAAAAGATGACGGTAACAATCCCGAGGATTCATACAAAAAGCCAAGATTGATCACACCCAACGACCAAAACTCCAGACGAACAGTTATCTTAATTTAGGGAAATTATTATGAAATTTAAAAGCTAAACTCCCTATATACAATTTTAAATGTAAAAATTGTATGTCTGATGGAATATGATTTTTTAATAAAGATTTAAAAGAATTGTTTGTATAATGTGCCTTCGAATTTTTTAATGTAGAGAGATAGAAATTTGTGATCAGTATTTACCTCTGTCTGCTCTAAATCTTTGCTGCTCATGCAATATATTTCCATTACATCGATTTTTGTTTTGAGTTCATGTATTTAACTGGAAATTTTTACTTTTTGTCATACTAATACAGCCTTTTATATGTTTCGTTAAGGTCTGCTCTGAATAAGGAAAGCAAAGAATACTAACATAAGGTGAAAAACTAGTGGTGACATATTAGAGGTGTACAAGTTGACGAATGGGAATAACAAAAGGGGGATAATAATAGGGTATTAAAGGAATCAAAACAAAATAGAACTCGAAAAAATGTTATAAATTGGACATGTTTAGATTTAGGAAAGACCTTGATAAATACTGGTTCGGTTGTTGATTTGTTGAGCAAATTACTGCATAACACATAAGAACATAAGAACGAAGGTAACTGCAGAAGGCCTATTGGCCCATGCGAGGCACCTCCTATTTATAACAACCCAATCCCACTCATATACATGTCCAACCCATGCTTGAAACAGTCGAGGAACCCCACCTCCACTGCGTTTCATGGTAATTGGTTCCACAAATCAACTCTCTCTCTCTCTCTCTCTCTCTCTCTCTCTCTCTCTCTCTCTCTCTCTCTCTCTCTCTCTCTCTCTCTCTCTCTTCTTTTACACTAATAAAATCACTGTTGTTGTTGTTTCGGATTTAGCTACTCAGAACGAAGTGTCCATGTAGCATGGACTTTGGTGAGCCCGTAAATATATTTAATATCACTATTGTTATTCCTATATGTACTCAGGCTCAGGTCAATCACCTCACTTACACAACTCTTGGGGTATATATAAAAGGAACCCGTTCCTTGAATAATTCAGTCTAGTTCTTAGCACAGACCAGAAAATACGTTTGTGGACGCATAATTTACGTGTTTTCCAATATTTTGCCAAAACATATCTTGGAGAAACTTTACTCATTAGTCTGTGAATTCTAACCGATATTAAGAAAAATAATAGATTTTCCTGTAAGCCAACAGGTCCAATATACAGAGCCATGGCAGAAATTATATACGAATGTTGTATTCGCAAACCAACTAGGCCAAAAAGAGTATGTGCTCCGATAAAGAAGACTCTAGGCTCGCAAGCAAATTTCCAACAGAAGGAGGAAAAGGTCGTAATCGACAATAAGGCAAAAACAAGCGATAAACAAAATCAGTCTACAGATGTACCAATGAAAAAAAGAAATGATACGCTGGTCGCAAGCCTCGATAAGAAGATCATTACTTTGAATGATTCCATCAAAAGTAATAAGCAAACTCCCTGCACTTCATTTGATATGACGAAACAAAATTGTGAGCAAAACCGCACCGAATATTTGCAGCCCAAAAAGCGAGCTAGAAAAGATGACGGTAACAATCCCGAGGATTCATGCAAAAAGCAAGATTGATCACACCCAACGACCAAACTTCCAGACGAACAGTTATCTTAATTTAGGGGGAAATTTATTATGAAATTTAAAAGCTAAACTCCTATATACAATTTTAAATGTAAAAATTGTATGTCTGATGGAATATGATTTTTTAATAAAGATTTAAAAGAATTTTGTATATGTGCCTTCGATTTTTAATGTAGAGAGATAGAAATTTGTGATCAGTATTACCTCTGTCTGCTCTAAATCTTTGCTGCATGCAAATATATTTCCATTACATCGATTTTTGTTTTGAGTCATGTATTTAACTGGAAATTTTTACTTTTTGTCATACTAATACAGCCTTTTATATGTTTCGCTAAAGGTCTGCTCTGAATAAGGAAAGCAAAGAATACTAACATAAGGTGAAAAACTAGTGGTGACATATTAGAGGTGTACAAGTTGACGAATGGGAATAACAAAAGGGGGATAATAATAGGGTATTAAAGGAATCAAAACAAAATAGAACTCGAAAAAATGTTATAAATTGGACATGTTTAGATTTAGGAAAGACCTTGATAAATACTGGTTCGGTTGTTGATTTGTTGAGCAAATTACTGCATAACACATAAGAACATAAGAACGAAGGTAACTGCAGAAGGCCTATTGGCCCATGCGAGGCACCTCCTATTTAAAACAACCCAATCCCACTCATATACATGTCCAACCCATGCTTGAAACAGTCGAGGAACCCCACCTCCACTGCGTTTCATGGTAATTGGTTCCACAAATCAACTCTCTCTCTCTCTCTCTCTCTCTCTCTCTCTCTCTCTCTCTCTCTCTCTCTCTCTCTCTCTCTCTCTCTCTCTCTCTCTCTCTCTCTCTCTCTCTTTTACACTAATAAAATCACTGTTTGTTGTTGTTTCGGATTTAGCTACTCAGAACGAAGTGTCCATGTAGCATGGACTTTGGTGAGCCCGTAAATATATTTAATATCACTATTGTTATTCCTATATGTACTCAGGCTCAGGTCAATCACCTCACTTACACAACTCTTGGGGTATATATAAAAGGAACCCGTTCCTTGAATAATTCAGTCTAGTTCTTAGCACAGACCAGAAAATACGTTTGTGGACGCATAATTTACGTGTTTTCCAATATTTTGCCAAAACATATCTTGGAGAAACTTTACTCATTAGTCTGTGAATTCTAACCGATATTAAGAAAAATAATAGATTTTCCTGTAAGCCAACAGGTCCAATATACAGAGCCATGGCAGAAATTATATACGAATGTTGTATTCGCAAACCAACTAGGCCAAAAAGAGTATGTGCTCCGATAAAGAAGACTCTAGGCTCGCAAGCAAATTTCCAACAGAAGGAGGAAAAGGTCGTAATCGACAATAAGGCAAAAACAAGCGATAAACAAAATCAGTCTACAGATGTACCAATGAAAAAAAGAAATGATACGCTGGTCGCAAGCCTCGATAAGAAGATCATTACTTTGAATGATTCCATCAAAAGTAATAAGCAAACTCCCTGCACTTCATTTGATATGACGAAACAAAATTGTGAGCAAAACCGCACCGAATATTTGCAGCCCAAAAAGCGAGCTAGAAAAGATGACGGTAACAATCCCGAGGATTCATGCAAAAAGCCAAGATTGATCACACCCAACGACCAAAACTCCAGACGAACAGTTATCTTAATTTAGGGAAATTATTATGAAATTTAAAAGCTAAACTCCCTATATACAATTTTAAATGTAAAAATTGTATGTCTGATGGAATATGATTTTTTAATAAAGATTTAAAAGAATTGTTTGTATAATGTGCCTTCGAATTTTTTAATGTAGAGAGATAGAAATTTGTGATCAGTATTTACCTCTGTCTGCTCTAAATCTTTGCTGCTCATGCAATATATTTCCATTACATCGATTTTTGTTTTGAGTTCATGTATTTAACTGGAAATTTTTACTTTTTGTCATACTAATACAGCCTTTTATATGTTTCGTTAAGGTCTGCTCTGAATAAGGAAAGCAAAGAATACTAACATAAGGTGAAAAACTAGTGGTGACATATTAGAGGTGTACAAGTTGACGAATGGGAATAACAAAAGGGGGATAATAATAGGGTATTAAAGGAATCAAAACAAATAGAACTCGAAAAAAGGTTATAAATTGGACATGTTTAGATTTAGGAAAGACCTTGATAAATACTGGTTCGGTTGTTGATTTGTTGAGCAAATTACTGCATAACACATAAGAACATAAGAACGAAGGTAACTGCAGAAGGCCTATTGGCCCATGCGAGGCACCTCCTATTTATAACAACCCAATCCCACTCATATACATGTCCAACCCATGCTTGAAACAGTCGAGGAACCCCACCTCCACTGCGTTTCATGGTAATTGGTTCCACAAATCAACTCTCTCTCTCTCTCTCTCTCTCTCTCTCTCTCTCTCTCTCTCTCTCTCTCTCTCTCTCTCTCTCTCTCTCTCTCTCTCTCTTTACACTAATAAAATCACTGTTGTTGTTGTTTCGGATTTAGCTACTCAGAACGAAGTGTCCATGTAGCATGGACTTTGGTGAGCCCGTAAATATATTTAATATCACTATTGTTATTCCTATATGTACTCAGGCTCAGGTCAATCACCTCACTTACACAACTCTTGGGGTATATATAAAAGGAACCCGTTCCTTGAATAATTCAGTCTAGTTCTTAGCACAGACCAGAAAATACGTTTGTGGACGCATAATTTACGTGTTTTCCAATATTTTGCCAAAACATATCTTGGAGAAACTTTACTCATTAGTCTGTGAATTCTAACCGATATTAAGAAAAATAATAGATTTTCCTGTAAGCCAACAGGTCCAATATACAGAGCCATGGCAGAAATTATATACGAATGTTGTATTCGCAAACCAACTAGGCCAAAAAGAGTATGTGCTCCGATAAAGAAGACTCTAGGCTCGCAAGCAAATTTCCAACAGAAGGAGGAAAAGGTCGTAATCGACAATAAGGCAAAAACAAGCGATAAACAAAATCAGTCTACAGATGTACCAATGAAAAAAAGAAATGATACGCTGGTCGCAAGCCTCGATAAGAAGATCATTACTTTGAATGATTCCATCAAAAGTAATAAGCAAACTCCCTGCACTTCATTTGATATGACGAAACAAAATTGTGAGCAAAACCGCACCGAATATTTGCAGCCCAAAAAGCGAGCTAGAAAAGATGACGGTAACAATCCCGAGGATTCATACAAAAAGCCAAGATTGATCACACCCAACGACCAAAACTCCAGACGAACAGTTATCTTAATTTAGGGAAATTATTATGAAATTTAAAAGCTAAACTCCCTATATACAATTTTAAATGTAAAAATTGTATGTCTGATGGAATATGATTTTTTAATAAAGATTTAAAAGAATTGTTTGTATAATGTGCCTTCGAATTTTTTAATGTAGAGAGATAGAAATTTGTGATCAGTATTTACCTCTGTCTGCTCTAAATCTTTGCTGCTCATGCAATATATTTCCATTACATCGATTTTTGTTTTGAGTTCATGTATTTAACTGGAAATTTTTACTTTTTGTCATACTAATACAGCCTTTTATATGTTTCGTTAAGGTCTGCTCTGAATAAGGAAAGCAAAGAATACTAACATAAGGTGAAAAACTAGTGGTGACATATTAGAGGTGTACAAGTTGACGAATGGGAATAACAAAAGGGGGATAATAATAGGGTATTAAAGGAATCAAAACAAAATAGAACTCGAAAAAAGGTTATAAATTGGACATGTTTAGATTTAGGAAAGACCTTGATAAATACTGGTTCGGTTGTTGATTTGTTGAGCAAATTACTGCATAACACATAAGAACATAAGAACGAAGGTAACTGCAGAAGGCCTATTGGCCCATGCGAGGCACCTCCTATTTATAACAACCCAATCCCACTCATATACATGTCCAACCCATGCTTGAAACAGTCGAGGAACCCCACCTCCACTGCGTTTCATGGTAATTGGTTCCACAAATCAACTCTCTCTCTCTCTCTCTCTCTCTCTCTCTCTCTCTCTCTCTCTCTCTCTCTCTCTCTCTTCTCTCTCTCTCTCTCTCTCTCTCTCTCTTTACACTAATAAAATCACTGTTGTTGTTGTTTCGGATTTAGCTACTCAGAACGAAGTGTCCATGTAGCATGGACTTTGGTGAGCCCGTAAATATATTTAATATCACTATTGTTATTCCTATATGTACTCAGGCTCAGGTCAATCACCTCACTTACACAACTCTTGGGGTATATATAAAAGGAACCCGTTCCTTGAATAATTCAGTCTAGTTCTTAGCACAGACCAGAAAATACGTTTGTGGACGCATAATTTACGTGTTTTCCAATATTTTGCCAAAACATATCTTGGAGAAACTTTACTCATTAGTCTGTGAATTCTAACCGATATTAAGAAAAATAATAGATTTTCCTGTAAGCCAACAGGTCCAATATACAGAGCCATGGCAGAAATTATATACGAATGTTGTATTCGCAAACCAACTAGGCCAAAAAGAGTATGTGCTCCGATAAAGAAGACTCTAGGCTCGCAAGCAAATTTCCAACAGAAGGAGGAAAAGGTCGTAATCGACAATAAGGCAAAAACAAGCGATAAACAAAATCAGTCTACAGATGTACCAATGAAAAAAAGAAATGATACGCTGGTCGCAAGCCTCGATAAGAAGATCATTACTTTGAATGATTCCATCAAAAGTAATAAGCAAACTCCCTGCACTTCATTTGATATGACGAAACAAAATTGTGAGCAAAACCGCACCGAATATTTGCAGCCCAAAAAGCGAGCTAGAAAAGATGACGGTAACAATCCCGAGGATTCATACAAAAAGCCAAGATTGATCACACCCAACGACCAAAACTCCAGACGAACAGTTATCTTAATTTAGGGAAATTATTATGAAATTTAAAAGCTAAACTCCCTATATACAATTTTAAATGTAAAAATTGTATGTCTGATGGAATATGATTTTTTAATAAAGATTTAAAAGAATTGTTTGTATAATGTGCCTTCGAATTTTTTAATGTAGAGAGATAGAAATTTGTGATCAGTATTTACCTCTGTCTGCTCTAAATCTTTGCTGCTCATGCAATATATTTCCATTACATCGATTTTTGTTTTGAGTTCATGTATTTAACTGGAAATTTTTACTTTTTGTCATACTAATACAGCCTTTTATATGTTTCGTTAAGGTCTGCTCTGAATAAGGAAAGCAAAGAATACTAACATAAGGTGAAAAACTAGTGGTGACATATTAGAGGTGTACAAGTTGACGAATGGGAATAACAAAAGGGGGATAATAATAGGGTATTAAAGGAATCAAAACAAAATAGAACTCGAAAAAAGGTTATAAATTGGACATGTTTAGATTTAGGAAAGACCTTGATAAATACTGGTTCGGTTGTTGATTTGTTGAGCAAATTACTGCATAACACATAAGAACATAAGAACGAAGGTAACTGCAGAAGGCCTATTGGCCCATGCGAGGCACCTCCTATTTATAACAACCCAATCCCACTCATATACATGTCCAACCCATGCTTGAAACAGTCGAGGAACCCCACCTCCACTGCGTTTCATGGTAATTGGTTCCACAAATCAACTCTCTCTCTCTCTCTCTCTCTCTCTCTCTCTCTCTCTCTCTCTCTCTCTCTCTCTCTCTCTCTCTCTCTCTCTCTCTCTCTCTTTACACTAATAAAATCACTGTTGTTGTTGTTTCGGATTTAGCTACTCAGAACGAAGTGTCCATGTAGCATGGACTTTGGTGAGCCCGTAAATATATTTAATATCACTATTGTTATTCCTATATGTACTCAGGCTCAGGTCAATCACCTCACTTACACAACTCTTGGGGTATATATAAAAGGAACCCGTTCCTTGAATAATTCAGTCTAGTTCTTAGCACAGACCAGAAAATACGTTTGTGGACGCATAATTTACGTGTTTTCCAATATTTTGCCAAAACATATCTTGGAGAAACTTTACTCATTAGTCTGTGAATTCTAACCGATATTAAGAAAAATAATAGATTTTCCTGTAAGCCAACAGGTCCAATATACAGAGCCATGGCAGAAATTATATACGAATGTTGTATTCGCAAACCAACTAGGCCAAAAAGAGTATGTGCTCCGATAAAGAAGACTCTAGGCTCGCAAGCAAATTTCCAACAGAAGGAGGAAAAGGTCGTAATCGACAATAAGGCAAAAACAAGCGATAAACAAAATCAGTCTACAGATGTACCAATGAAAAAAAGAAATGATACGCTGGTCGCAAGCCTCGATAAGAAGATCATTACTTTGAATGATTCCATCAAAAGTAATAAGCAAACTCCCTGCACTTCATTTGATATGACGAAACAAAATTGTGAGCAAAACCGCACCGAATATTTGCAGCCCAAAAAGCGAGCTAGAAAAGATGACGGTAACAATCCCGAGGATTCATACAAAAAGCCAAGATTGATCACACCCAACGACCAAAACTCCAGACGAACAGTTATCTTAATTTAGGGAAATTATTATGAAATTTAAAAGCTAAACTCCCTATATACAATTTTAAATGTAAAAATTGTATGTCTGATGGAATATGATTTTTTAATAAAGATTTAAAAGAATTGTTTGTATAATGTGCCTTCGAATTTTTTAATGTAGAGAGATAGAAATTTGTGATCAGTATTTACCTCTGTCTGCTCTAAATCTTTGCTGCTCATGCAATATATTTCCATTACATCGATTTTTGTTTTGAGTTCATGTATTTAACTGGAAATTTTTACTTTTTGTCATACTAATACAGCCTTTTATATGTTTCGTTAAGGTCTGCTCTGAATAAGGAAAGCAAAGAATACTAACATAAGGTGAAAAACTAGTGGTGACATATTAGAGGTGTACAAGTTGACGAATGGGAATAACAAAAGGGGGATAATAATAGGGTATTAAAGGAATCAAAACAAAATAGAACTCGAAAAAAGGTTATAAATTGGACATGTTTAGATTTAGGAAAGACCTTGATAAATACTGGTTCGGTTGTTGATTTGTTGAGCAAATTACTGCATAACACATAAGAACATAAGAACGAAGGTAACTGCAGAAGGCCTATTGGCCCATGCGAGGCACCTCCTATTTATAACAACCCAATCCCACTCATATACATGTCCAACCCATGCTTGAAACAGTCGAGGAACCCCACCTCCACTGCGTTTCATGGTAATTGGTTCCACAAATCAATCTCTCTCTCTCTCTCTCTCTCTCTCTCTCTCTCTCTCTCTCTCTCTCTCTCTCTCTCTCTCTCTCTCTCTCTCTCTCTCTCTTTTACACTAATAAAATCACTGTTGTTGTTGTTTCGGATTTAGCTACTCAGAACGAAGTGTCCATGTAGCATGGACTTTGGTGAGCCCGTAAATATATTTAATATCACTATTGTTATTCCTATATGTACTCAGGCTCAGGTCAATCACCTCACTTACACAACTCTTGGGGTATATATAAAAGGAACCCGTTCCTTGAATAATTCAGTCTAGTTCTTAGCACAGACCAGAAAATACGTTTGTGGACGCATAATTTACGTGTTTTCCAATATTTTGCCAAAACATATCTTGGAGAAACTTTACTCATTAGTCTGTGAATTCTAACCGATATTAAGAAAAATAATAGATTTTCCTGTAAGCCAACAGGTCCAATATACAGAGCCATGGCAGAAATTATATACGAATGTTGTATTCGCAAACCAACTAGGCCAAAAAGAGTATGTGCTCCGATAAAGAAGACTCTAGGCTCGCAAGCAAATTTCCAACAGAAGGAGGAAAAGGTCGTAATCGACAATAAGGCAAAAACAAGCGATAAACAAAATCAGTCTACAGATGTACCAATGAAAAAAAGAAATGATACGCTGGTCGCAAGCCTCGATAAGAAGATCATTACTTTGAATGATTCCATCAAAAGTAATAAGCAAACTCCCTGCACTTCATTTGATATGACGAAACAAAATTGTGAGCAAAACCGCACCGAATATTTGCAGCCCAAAAAGCGAGCTAGAAAAGATGACGGTAACAATCCCGAGGATTCATACAAAAAGCCAAGATTGATCACACCCAACGACCAAAACTCCAGACGAACAGTTATCTTAATTTAGGGAAATTATTATGAAATTTAAAAGCTAAACTCCCTATATACAATTTTAAATGTAAAAATTGTATGTCTGATGGAATATGATTTTTTAATAAAGATTTAAAAGAATTGTTTGTATAATGTGCCTTCGAATTTTTTAATGTAGAGAGATAGAAATTTGTGATCAGTATTTACCTCTGTCTGCTCTAAATCTTTGCTGCTCATGCAATATATTTCCATTACATCGATTTTTGTTTTGAGTTCATGTATTTAACTGGAAATTTTTACTTTTTGTCATACTAATACAGCCTTTTATATGTTTCGTTAAGGTCTGCTCTGAATAAGGAAAGCAAAGAATACTAACATAAGGTGAAAAACTAGTGGTGACATATTAGAGGTGTACAAGTTGACGAATGGGAATAACAAAAGGGGGATAATAATAGGGTATTAAAGGAATCAAAACAAAATAGAACTCGAAAAAAGGTTATAAATTGGACATGTTTAGATTTAGGAAAGACCTTGATAAATACTGGTTCGGTTGTTGATTTGTTGAGCAAATTACTGCATAACACATAAGAACATAAGAACGAAGGTAACTGCAGAAGGCCTATTGGCCCATGCGAGGCACCTCCTATTTATAACAACCCAATCCCACTCATATACATGTCCAACCCATGCTTGAAACAGTCGAGGAACCCCACCTCCACTGCGTTTCATGGTAATTGGTTCCACAAATCAATCTCTCTCTCTCTCTCTCTCTCTCTCTCTCTCTCTCTCTCTCTCTCTCTCTCTCTCTCTCTCTCTCTCTCTCTCTCTCTCTCTTCTTTTACACTAATAAAATCACTGTTGTTGTTGTTTCGGATTTAGCTACTCAGAACGAAGTGTCCATGTAGCATGGACTTTGGTGAGCCCGTAAATATATTTAATATCACTATTGTTATTCCTATATGTACTCAGGCTCAGGTCAATCACCTCACTTACACAACTCTTGGGGTATATATAAAAGGAACCCGTTCCTTGAATAATTCAGTCTAGTTCTTAGCACAGACCAGAAAATACGTTTGTGGACGCATAATTTACGTGTTTTCCAATATTTTGCCAAAACATATCTTGGAGAAACTTTACTCATTAGTCTGTGAATTCTAACCGATATTAAGAAAAATAATAGATTTTCCTGTAAGCCAACAGGTCCAATATACAGAGCCATGGCAGAAATTATATACGAATGTTGTATTCGCAAACCAACTAGGCCAAAAAGAGTATGTGCTCCGATAAAGAAGACTCTAGGCTCGCAAGCAAATTTCCAACAGAAGGAGGAAAAGGTCGTAATCGACAATAAGGCAAAAACAAGCGATAAACAAAATCAGTCTACAGATGTACCAATGAAAAAAAGAAATGATACGCTGGTCGCAAGCCTCGATAAGAAGATCATTACTTTGAATGATTCCATCAAAAGTAATAAGCAAACTCCCTGCACTTCATTTGATATGACGAAACAAAATTGTGAGCAAAACCGCACCGAATATTTGCAGCCCAAAAAGCGAGCTAGAAAAGATGACGGTAACAATCCCGAGGATTCATACAAAAAGCCAAGATTGATCACACCCAACGACCAAAACTCCAGACGAACAGTTATCTTAATTTAGGGAAATTATTATGAAATTTAAAAGCTAAACTCCCTATATACAATTTTAAATGTAAAAATTGTATGTCTGATGGAATATGATTTTTTAATAAAGATTTAAAAGAATTGTTTGTATAATGTGCCTTCGAATTTTTTAATGTAGAGAGATAGAAATTTGTGATCAGTATTTACCTCTGTCTGCTCTAAATCTTTGCTGCTCATGCAATATATTTCCATTACATCGATTTTTGTTTTGAGTTCATGTATTTAACTGGAAATTTTTACTTTTTGTCATACTAATACAGCCTTTTATATGTTTCGTTAAGGTCTGCTCTGAATAAGGAAAGCAAAGAATACTAACATAAGGTGAAAAACTAGTGGTGACATATTAGAGGTGTACAAGTTGACGAATGGGAATAACAAAAGGGGGATAATAATAGGGTATTAAAGGAATCAAAACAAAATAGAACTCGAAAAAAGGTTATAAATTGGACATGTTTAGATTTAGGAAAGACCTTGATAAATACTGGTTCGGTTGTTGATTTGTTGAGCAAATTACTGCATAACACATAAGAACATAAGAACGAAGGTAACTGCAGAAGGCCTATTGGCCCATGCGAGGCACCTCCTATTTATAACAACCCAATCCCACTCATATACATGTCCAACCCATGCTTGAAACAGTCGAGGAACCCCACCTCCACTGCGTTTCATGGTAATTGGTTCCACAAATCAACTCTCTCTCTCTCTCTCTCTCTCTCTCTCTCTCTCTCTCTCTCTCTCTCTCTCTCTCTCTCTCTCTCTCTCTCTCTCTCTCTCTCTCTCTCTTTTACACTAATAAAATCACTGTTGTTGTTGTTTCGGATTTAGCTACTCAGAACGAAGTGTCCATGTAGCATGGACTTTGGTGAGCCCGTAAATATATTTAATATCACTATTGTTATTCCTATATGTACTCAGGCTCAGGTCAATCACCTCACTTACACAACTCTTGGGGTATATATAAAAGGAACCCGTTCCTTGAATAATTCAGTCTAGTTCTTAGCACAGACCAGAAAATACGTTTGTGGACGCATAATTTACGTGTTTTCCAATATTTTGCCAAAACATATCTTGGAGAAACTTTACTCATTAGTCTGTGAATTCTAACCGATATTAAGAAAAATAATAGATTTTCCTGTAAGCCAACAGGTCCAATATACAGAGCCATGGCAGAAATTATATACGAATGTTGTATTCGCAAACCAACTAGGCCAAAAAGAGTATGTGCTCCGATAAAGAAGACTCTAGGCTCGCAAGCAAATTTCCAACAGAAGGAGGAAAAGGTCGTAATCGACAATAAGGCAAAAACAAGCGAAACAAAATCAGTCTACAGATGTACCAATGAAAAAAAGAAATGATACGCTGGTCGCAAGCCTCGATAAGAAGATCATTACTTTGAATGATTCCATCAAAAGTAATAAGCAAACTCCCTGCACTTCATTTGATATGACGAAACAAAATTGTGAGCAAAACCGCACCGAATATTTGCAGCCCAAAAAGCGAGCTAGAAAAGATGACGGTAACAATCCCGAGGATTCATGCAAAAAGCCAAGATTGATCACACCCAACGACCAAAACTCCAGACGAACAGTTATCTTAATTTAGGGAAATTATTATGAAATTTAAAAGCTAAACTCCCTATATACAATTTTAAATGTAAAAATTGTATGTCTGATGGAATATGATTTTTTAATAAAGATTTAAAAGAATTGTTTGTATAATGTGCCTTCGAATTTTTTAATGTAGAGAGATAGAAATTTGTGATCAGTATTTACCTCTGTCTGCTCTAAATCTTTGCTGCTCATGCAATATATTTCCATTACATCGATTTTTGTTTTGAGTTCATGTATTTAACTGGAAATTTTTACTTTTTGTCATACTAATACAGCCTTTTATATGTTTCGTTAAGGTCTGCTCTGAATAAGGAAAGCAAAGAATACTAACATAAGGTGAAAAACTAGTGGTGACATATTAGAGGTGTACAAGTTGACGAATGGGAATAACAAAAGGGGGATAATAATAGGGTATTAAAGGAATCAAAACAAAATAGAACTCGAAAAAAGGTTATAAATTGGACATGTTTAGATTTAGGAAAGACCTTGATAAATACTGGTTCGGTTGTTGATTTGTTGAGCAAATTACTGCATAACACATAAGAACATAAGAACGAAGGTAACTGCAGAAGGCCTATTGGCCCATGCGAGGCACCTCCTATTTATAACAACCCAATCCCACTCATATACATGTCCAACCCATGCTTGAAACAGTCGAGGAACCCCACCTCCACTGCGTTTCATGGTAATTGGTTCCACAAATCAACTCTCTCTCTCTCTCTCTCTCTCTCTCTCTCTCTCTCTCTCTCTCTCTCTCTCTCTCTCTCTCTCTCTCTCTCTCTCTCTCTCTCTCTCTCTCTCTCTCTCTCTTTTACACTAATAAAATCACTGTTGTTGTTGTTTCGGATTTAGCTACTCAGAACGAAGTGTCCATGTAGCATGGACTTTGGTGAGCCCGTAAATATATTTAATATCACTATTGTTATTCCTATATGTACTCAGGCTCAGGTCAATCACCTCACTTACACAACTCTTGGGGTATATATAAAAGGAACCCGTTCCTTGAATAATTCAGTCTAGTTCTTAGCACAGACCAGAAAATACGTTTGTGGACGCATAATTTACGTGTTTTCCAATATTTTGCCAAAACATATCTTGGAGAAACTTTACTCATTAGTCTGTGAATTCTAACCGATATTAAGAAAAATAATAGATTTTCCTGTAAGCCAACAGGTCCAATATACAGAGCCATGGCAGAAATTATATACGAATGTTGTATTCGCAAACCAACTAGGCCAAAAAGAGTATGTGCTCCGATAAAGAAGACTCTAGGCTCGCAAGCAAATTTCCAACAGAAGGAGGAAAAGGTCGTAATCGACAATAAGGCAAAAACAAGCGATAAACAAAATCAGTCTACAGATGTACCAATGAAAAAAAGAAATGATACGCTGGTCGCAAGCCTCGATAAGAAGATCATTACTTTGAATGATTCCATCAAAAGTAATAAGCAAACTCCCTGCACTTCATTTGATATGACGAAACAAAATTGTGAGCAAAACCGCACCGAATATTTGCAGCCCAAAAAGCGAGCTAGAAAAGATGACGGTAACAATCCCGAGGATTCATGCAAAAAGCCAAGATTGATCACACCCAACGACCAAAACTCCAGACGAACAGTTATCTTAATTTAGGGAAATTATTATGAAATTTAAAAGCTAAACTCCCTATATACAATTTTAAATGTAAAAATTGTATGTCTGATGGAATATGATTTTTTAATAAAGATTTAAAAGAATTGTTTGTATAATGTGCCTTCGAATTTTTTAATGTAGAGAGATAGAAATTTGTGATCAGTATTTACCTCTGTCTGCTCTAAATCTTTGCTGCTCATGCAATATATTTCCATTACATCGATTTTTGTTTTGAGTTCATGTATTTAACTGGAAATTTTTACTTTTTGTCATACTAATACAGCCTTTTATATGTTTCGCTAAGGTCTGCTCTGAATAAGGAAAGCAAAGAATACTAACATAAGGTGAAAAACTAGTGGTGACATATTAGAGGTGTACAAGTTGACGAATGGGAATAACAAAAGGGGGATAATAATAGGGTATTAAAGGAATCAAAACAAAATAGAACTCGAAAAAAGGTTATAAATTGGACATGTTTAGATTTAGGAAAGACCTTGATAAATACTGGTTCGGTTGTTGATTTGTTGAGCAAATTACTGCATAACACATAAGAACATAAGAACGAAGGTAACTGCAGAAGGCCTATTGGCCCATGCGAGGCACCTCCTATTTATAACAACCCAATCCCACTCATATACATGTCCAACCCATGCTTGAAACAGTCGAGGAACCCCACCTCCACTGCGTTTCATGGTAATTGGTTCCACAAATCAACTCTCTCTCTCTCTCTCTCTCTCTCTCTCTCTCTCTCTCTCTCTCTCTCTCTCTCTCTCTCTCTCTCTCTCTCTCTCTCTCTCTCTCTCTCTCTCTTTTACACTAATAAAATCACTGTTGTTGTTGTTTCGGATTTAGCTACTCAGAACGAAGTGTCCATGTAGCATGGACTTTGGTGAGCCCGTAAATATATTTAATATCACTATTGTTATTCCTATATGTACTCAGGCTCAGGTCAATCACCTCACTTACACAACTCTTGGGGTATATATAAAAGGAACCCGTTCCTTGAATAATTCAGTCTAGTTCTTAGCACAGACCAGAAAATACGTTTGTGGACGCATAATTTACGTGTTTTCCAATATTTTGCCAAAACATATCTTGGAGAAACTTTACTCATTAGTCTGTGAATTCTAACCGATATTAAGAAAAATAATAGATTTTCCTGTAAGCCAACAGGTCCAATATACAGAGCCATGGCAGAAATTATATACGAATGTTGTATTCGCAAACCAACTAGGCCAAAAAGAGTATGTGCTCCGATAAAGAAGACTCTAGGCTCGCAAGCAAATTTCCAACAGAAGGAGGAAAAGGTCGTAATCGACAATAAGGCAAAAACAAGCGATAAACAAAATCAGTCTACAGATGTACCAATGAAAAAAGAAATGATACGCTGGTCGCAAGCCTCGATAAGAAGATCATTACTTTGAATGATTCCATCAAAAGTAATAAGCAAACTCCCTGCACTTCATTTGATATGACGAAACAAAATTGTGAGCAAAACCGCACCGAATATTTGCAGCCCAAAAAGCGAGCTAGAAAAGATGACGGTAACAATCCCGAGGATTCATGCAAAAAGCCAAGATTGATCACACCCAACGACCAAAACTCCAGACGAACAGTTATCTTAATTTAGGGAAATTATTATGAAATTTAAAAGCTAAACTCCCTATATACAATTTTAAATGTAAAAATTGTATGTCTGATGGAATATGATTTTTTAATAAAGATTTAAAAGAATTGTTTGTATAATGTGCCTTCGAATTTTTTAATGTAGAGAGATAGAAATTTGTGATCAGTATTTACCTCTGTCTGCTCTAAATCTTTGCTGCTCATGCAATATATTTCCATTACATCGATTTTTGTTTTGAGTTCATGTATTTAACTGGAAATTTTTACTTTTTGTCATACTAATACAGCCTTTTATATGTTTCGTTAAGGTCTGCTCTGAATAAGGAAAGCAAAGAATACTAACATAAGGTGAAAAACTAGTGGTGACATATTAGAGGTGTACAAGTTGACGAATGGGAATAACAAAAGGGGGATAATAATAGGGTATTAAAGGAATCAAAACAAAATAGAACTCGAAAAAAGGTTATAAATTGGACATGTTTAGATTTAGGAAAGACCTTGATAAATACTGGTTCGGTTGTTGATTTGTTGAGCAAATTACCTGCAAACACATAAGAACATAAGAACGAAGGTAACTGCAGAAGGCCTATTGGCCCATGCGAGGCACCTCCTATTTATAACAACCCAATCCCACTCATATACATGTCCAACCCATGCTTGAAACAGTCGAGGAACCCCACCTCCACTGCGTTTCATGGTAATTGGTTCCACAAATCAACTCTCTCTCTCTCTCTCTCTCTCTCTCTCTCTCTCTCTCTCTCTCTCTCTCTCTCTCTCTCTCTCTCTCTCTCTCTCTCTCTCTCTCTCTTTTACACTAATAAAATCACTGTTGTTGTTGTTTCGGATTTAGCTACTCAGAACGAAGTGTCCATGTAGCATGGACTTTGGTGAGCCCGTAAATATATTTAATATCACTATTGTTATTCCTATATGTACTCAGGCTCAGGTCAATCACCTCACTTACACAACTCTTGGGGTATATATAAAAGGAACCCGTTCCTTGAATAATTCAGTCTAGTTCTTAGCACAGACCAGAAAATACGTTTGTGGACGCATAATTTACGTGTTTTCCAATATTTTGCCAAAACATATCTTGGAGAAACTTTACTCATTAGTCTGTGAATTCTAACCGATATTAAGAAAAATAATAGATTTTCCTGTAAGCCAACAGGTCCAATATACAGAGCCATGGCAGAAATTATATACGAATGTTGTATTCGCAAACCAACTAGGCCAAAAAGAGTATGTGCTCCGATAAAGAAGACTCTAGGCTCGCAAGCAAATTTCCAACAGAAGGAGGAAAAGGTCGTAATCGACAATAAGGCAAAAACAAGCGATAAACAAAATCAGTCTACAGATGTACCAATGAAAAAAAGAAATGATACGCTGGTCGCAAGCCTCGATAAGAAGATCATTACTTTGAATGATTCCATCAAAAGTAATAAGCAAACTCCCTGCACTTCATTTGATATGACGAAACAAAATTGTGAGCAAAACCGCACCGAATATTTGCAGCCCAAAAAGCGAGCTAGAAAAGATGACGGTAACAATCCCGAGGATTCATACAAAAAGCCAAGATTGATCACACCCAACGACCAAAACTCCAGACGAACAGTTATCTTAATTTAGGGAAATTATTATGAAATTTAAAAGCTAAACTCCCTATATACAATTTTAAATGTAAAAATTGTATGTC
>NW_027190356.1:0-41975 GCF_040958095.1 Procambarus clarkii | reverse complement strand
ATGAGTGTGGGGTCAGTCTGCATTTTTCGTCAAGCCACTGTCAATGTGAGAGAACTCGTGTCCAGCTTATAAGCCTATACTTGCATAAACCACAAGGGAAGATTAACAATCTTTGGACAACACCCACCAGTGAGACTCGAACCCAGAAAGCACAACTACCTTCCAGTAGCTGCCATAACTAGTATGCTTTAACCCACTACACCATCAGACCCTACAAAAGAAGTTGAGAATTCGAGATATATATATCTCAAACATCTCCACTTCCCGAGGGCACCAGATGAGTGTGGGGTCAGTCTGCATTTTTCGTCAAGCCACTGTCAATGTGAGAGAACTCGTGTCCAGCTTATAAGCCTATACTTGCATAAACCACAAGGGAAGATTAACAATCTTTGGACAACACCCACCAGTGAGACTCGAACCCAGAAAGCACAACTACCTTCCAGTAGCTGCCATAACTAGTATGCTTTAACCCACTACACCATCAGACCCTACAAAAGAAGTTGAGAATTCGAGATATATATATCTCAAACATCTCCACTTCCCGAGGGCACCAGATGAGTGTGGGGTCAGTCTGCATTTTTCGTCAAGCCACTGTCAATGTGAGAGAACTCGTGTCCAGCTTATAAGCCTATACTTGCATAAACCACAAGGGAAGATTAACAATCTTTGGACAACACCCACCAGTGAGACTCGAACCCAGAAAGCACAACTACCTTCCAGTAGCTGCCATAACTAGTATGCTTTAACCCACTACACCATCAGACCCTACAAAAGAAGTTGAGAATTCGAGATATATATATCTCAAACATCTCCACTTCCCGAGGGCACCAGATGAGTGTGGGGTCAGTCTGCATTTTTCGTCAAGCCACTGTCAATGTGAGAGAACTCGTGTCCAGCTTATAAGCCTATACTTGCATAAACCACAAGGGAAGATTAACAATCTTTGGACAACACCCACCAGTGAGACTCGAACCCAGAAAGCACAACTACCTTCCAGTAGCTGCCATAACTAGTATGCTTTAACCCACTACACCATCAGACCCTACAAAAGAAGTTGAGAATTCGAGATATATATATCTCAAACATCTCCACTTCCCGAGGGCACCAGATGAGTGTGGGGTCAGTCTGCATTTTTCGTCAAGCCACTGTCAATGTGAGAGAACTCGTGTCCAGCTTATAAGCCTATACTTGCATAAACCACAAGGGAAGATTAACAATCTTTGGACAACACCCACCAGTGAGACTCGAACCCAGAAAGCACAACTACCTTCCAGTAGCTGCCATAACTAGTATGCTTTAACCCACTACACCATCAGACCCTACAAAAGAAGTTGAGAATTCGAGATATATATATCTCAAACATCTCCACTTCCCGAGGGCACCAGATGAGTGTGGGGTCAGTCTGCATTTTTCGTCAAGCCACTGTCAATGTGAGAGAACTCGTGTCCAGCTTATAAGCCTATACTTGCATAAACCACAAGGGAAGATTAACAATCTTTGGACAACACCCACCAGTGAGACTCGAACCCAGAAAGCACAACTACCTTCCAGTAGCTGCCATAACTAGTATGCTTTAACCCACTACACCATCAGACCCTACAAAAGAAGTTGAGAATTCGAGATATATATATCTCAAACATCTCCACTTCCCGAGGGCACCAGATGAGTGTGGGGTCAGTCTGCATTTTTCGTCAAGCCACTGTCAATGTGAGAGAACTCGTGTCCAGCTTATAAGCCTATACTTGCATAAACCACAAGGGAAGATTAACAATCTTTGGACAACACCCACCAGTGAGACTCGAACCCAGAAAGCACAACTACCTTCCAGTAGCTGCCATAACTAGTATGCTTTAACCCACTACACCATCAGACCCTACAAAAGAAGTTGAGAATTCGAGATATATATATCTCAAACATCTCCACTTCCCGAGGGCACCAGATGAGTGTGGGGTCAGTCTGCATTTTTCGTCAAGCCACTGTCAATGTGAGAGAACTCGTGTCCAGCTTATAAGCCTATACTTGCATTAACCACAAGGGAAGATTAACAATCTTTGGACAACACCCACCAGTGAGACTCGAAACCCAGAAAGCACAACTACCTTCCAGTAGCTGCCATAACTAGTATGCTTTAACCCACTACACCATCAGACCCTACAAAAGAAGTTGAGAATTCGAGATATATATATCTCAAACATCTCCACTTCCCGAGGGCACCAGATGAGTGTGGGGTCAGTCTGCATTTTTCGTCAAGCCACTGTCAATGTGAGAGAACTCGTGTCCAGCTTATAAGCCTATACTTGCATAAACCACAAGGGAAGATTAACAATCTTTGGACAACACCCACCAGTGAGACTCGAACCCAGAAAGCACAACTACCTTCCAGTAGCTGCCATAACTAGTATGCTTTAACCCACTACACCATCAGACCCTACAAAAGAAGTTGAGAATTCGAGATATATATATCTCAAACATCTCCACTTCCCGAGGGCACCAGATGAGTGTGGGGTCAGTCTGCATTTTTCGTCAAGCCACTGTCAATGTGAGAGAACTCGTGTCCAGCTTATAAGCCTATACTTGCATAAACCACAAGGGAAGATTAACAATCTTTGGACAACACCCACCAGTGAGACTCGAACCCAGAAAGCACAACTACCTTCCAGTAGCTGCCATAACTAGTATGCTTTAACCCACTACACCATCAGACCCTACAAAAGAAGTTGAGAATTCGAGATATATATATCTCAAACATCTCCACTTCCCGAGGGCACCAGATGAGTGTGGGGTCAGTCTGCATTTTTCGTCAAGCCACTGTCAATGTGAGAGAACTCGTGTCCAGCTTATAAGCCTATACTTGCATAAACCACAAGGGAAGATTAACAATCTTTGGACAACACCCACCAGTGAGACTCGAACCCAGAAAGCACAACTACCTTCCAGTAGCTGCCATAACTAGTATGCTTTAACCCACTACACCATCAGACCCTACAAAAGAAGTTGAGAATTCGAGATATATATATCTCAAACATCTCCACTTCCCGAGGGCACCAGATGAGTGTGGGGTCAGTCTGCATTTTTCGTCAAGCCACTGTCAATGTGAGAGAACTCGTGTCCAGCTTATAAGCCTATACTTGCATAAACCACAAGGGAAGATTAACAATCTTTGGACAACACCCACCAGTGAGACTCGAACCCAGAAAGCACAACTACCTTCCAGTAGCTGCCATAACTAGTATGCTTTAACCCACTACACCATCAGACCCTACAAAGAAGTTGAGAATTCGAGATATATATATCTCAAACATCTCCACTTCCCGAGGGCACCAGATGAGTGTGGGGTCAGTCTGCATTTTTCGTCAAGCCACTGTTAATGTGAGAGAACTCGTGTCCAGCTTATAAGCCTATACTTGCATAAACCACAAGGGAAGATTAACAATCTTTGGACAACACCCACCAGTGAGACTCGAACCCAGAAAGCACAACTACCTTCCAGTAGCTGCCATAACTAGTATGCTTTAACCCACTACACCATCAGACCCTACAAAAGAAGTTGAGAATTCGAGATATATATATCTCAAACATCTCCACTTCCCGAGGGCACCAGATGAGTGTGGGGTCAGTCTGCATTTTTCGTCAAGCCACTGTCAATGTGAGAGAACTCGTGTCCAGCTTATAAGCCTATACTTGCATAAACCACAAGGGAAGATTAACAATCTTTGGACAACACCCACCAGTGAGACTCGAACCCAGAAAGCACAACTACCTTCCAGTAGCTGCCATAACTAGTATGCTTTAACCCCACTACACCATCAGACCCTACAAGAGAAGTTGAGAATTCGAGATATATATATCTCAAACATCTCCACTTCCCGAGGGCACCAGATGAGTGTGGGGTCAGTCTGCATTTTTCGTCAAGCCACTGTTAATGTGAGAGAACTCGTGTCCAGCTTATAAGCCTATACTTGCATAAACCACAAGGGAAGATTAACAATCTTTGGACAACACCCACCAGTGAGACTCGAACCCAGAAAGCACAACTACCTTCCAGAAGCTGCCATAACTAGTATGCTTTAACCCACTACACCATCAGACCCTACAAAAGACGTTGAGAATTCGAGATATATATATCTCAAACATCTCCACTTCCCGAGGGCACCAGATGAGTGTGGGGTCAGTCTGCATTTTTCGTCAAGCCACTGTTAATGTGAGAGAACTCGTGTCCAGCTTATAAGCCTATACTTGCATAAACCACAAGGGAAGATTAACAATCTTTGGACAACACCCACCAGTGAGACTCGAACCCAGAAAGCACAAGTACCTTCCAGTAGCTGCCATAACAAGTATGCTTTAACCCACTACACCATCAGACCCTACAAAATAAGTTGAGAATTCGAGATATATATATCTCAAACATCTCCACTTCCCGAGGGCACCAGATGAGTGTGGGGTCAGTCTGCATTTTTCGTCAAGCCACTGTCAATGTGAGAGAACTCGTGTCCAGCTTATAAGCCTATACTTGCATAAACCACAAGGGAAGATTAACAATCTTTGGACAACACCCACCAGTGAGACTCGAACCCAGAAAGCACAACTACCTTCCAGTAGCTGCCATAACTAGTATGCTTTAACCCACTACACCATCAGACCCTACAAAAGAAGTTGAGAATTCGAGATATATATATCTCAAACATCTCCACTTCCCGAGGGCACCAGATGAGTGTGGGGTCAGTCTGCATTTTTCGTCAAGCCACTGTCAATGTGAGAGAACTCGTGTCCAGCTTATAAGCCTATACTTGCATAAACCACAAGGGAAGATTAACAATCTTTGGACAACACCCACCAGTGAGACTCGAACCCAGAAAGCACAACTACCTTCCAGTAGCTGCCATAACTAGTATGCTTTAACCCACTACACCATCAGACCCTACAAAAGTAAGTTGAGAATTCGAGATATATATATCTCAAACATCTCCACTTCCCGAGGGCACCAGATGAGTGTCGGGTCAGTCTGCATTTTTCGTCAAGCCACTGTCAATGTGAGAGAACTCGTGTCCAGCTTATAAGCCTATACTTGCATAAACCACAAGGGAAGATTAACAATCTTTGGACAACACCCACCAGTGAGACTCGAACCCAGAAAGCACAACTACCTTCCAGTAGCTGCCATAACTAGTATGCTTTAACCCACTACACCATCAGACCCTACAAGAGAAGTTGAGAATTCGAGATATATATATCTCAAACATCTCCACTTCCCGAGGGCACCAGATGAGTGTGGGGTCAGTCTGCATTTTTCGTCAAGCCACTGTCAATGTGAGAGAACTCGTGTCCAGCTTATAAGCCTATACTTGCATAAACCACAAGGGAAGATTAACAATCTTTGGACAACAGCCACCAGTGAGACTCGAACCCAGAAAGCACAACTACCTTCCAGAAGCTGCCATAACTAGTATGCTTTAACCCACTACACCATCAGACCCTACAAAAGACGTTGAGAATTCGAGATATATATATCTCAAACATCTCCACTTCCCGAGGGCACCAGATGAGTGTGGGGTCAGTCTGCATTTTTCGTCAAGCCACTGTCAATGTGAGAGAACTCGTGTCCAGCTTATAAGCCTATACTTGCATAAACCACAAGGGAAGATTAACAATCTTTGGACAACAGCCCACCAGTGAGACTCGAACCCAGAAAGCACAACTACCTTCCAGTAGCTGCCATAACTAGTATGCTTTAACCCACTACACCAGTCAGACCCTACAAAAGAAGTTGAGAATTCGAGATATATATATCTCAAACATCTCCACTTCCCGAGGGCACCAGATGAGTGTGGGGTCAGTCTGCATTTTTCGTCAAGCCACTGTCAATGTGAGAGAACTCGTGTCCAGCTTATAAGCCTATACTTGCATAAACCACAAGGGAAGATTAACAATCTTTGGACAACACCCACCAGTGAGACTCGAACCCAGAAAGCACAACTACCTTCCAGTAGCTGCCATAACTAGTATGCTTTAACCCACTACACCATCAGACCCTACAAAAGAAGTTGAGAATTCGAGATATATATATCTCAAACATCTCCACTTCCCGAGGGCACCAGATGAGTGTGGGGTCAGTCTGCATTTTTCGTCAAGCCACTGTCAATGTGAGAGAACTCGTGTCCAGCTTATAAGCCTATACTTGCATAAACCACAAGGGAAGATTAACAATCTTTGGACAACACCCACCAGTGAGACTCGAACCCAGAAAGCACAAGTACCTTCCAGTAGCTGCCATAACTAGTATGCTTTAACCCACTACACCATCAGACCCTACAAAATAAGTTGAGAATTCGAGATATATATATCTCAAACATCTCCACTTCCCGAGGGCACCAGATGAGTGTGGGGTCAGTCTGCATTTTTCGTCAAGCCACTGTCAATGTGAGAGAACTCGTGTCCAGCTTATAAGCCTATACTTGCATAAACCACAAGGGAAGATTAACAATCTTTGGACAACACCCACCAGTGAGACTCGAACCCAGAAAGCACAACTACCTTCCAGTAGCTGCCATAACTAGTATGCTTTAACCCACTACACCATCAGACCCTACAAAAGAAGTTGAGAATTCGAGATATATATATCTCAAACATCTCCACTTCCCGAGGGCACCAGATGAGTGTGGGGTCAGTCTGCATTTTTCGTCAAGCCACTGTCAATGTGAGAGAACTCGTGTCCAGCTTATAAGCCTATACTTGCATAAACCACAAGGGAAGATTAACAATCTTTGGACAACACCCACCAGTGAGACTCGAACCCAGAAAGCACAACTACCTTCCAGTAGCTGCCATAACTAGTATGCTTTAACCCACTACACCATCAGACCCTACAAAAGTAGTTGAGAATTCGAGATATATATATCTCAAACATCTCCACTTCCCGAGGGCACCAGATGAGTGTCGGGTCAGTCTGCATTTTTCGTCAAGCCACTGTCAATGTGAGAGAACTCGTGTCCAGCTTATAAGCCTATACTTGCATAAACCACAAGGGAAGATTAACAATCTTTGGACAACACCCACCAGTGAGACTCGAACCCAGAAAGCACAACTACCTTCCAGTAGCTGCCATAACTAGTATGCTTTAACCCACTACACCATCAGACCCTACAAGAGAAGTTGAGAATTCGAGATATATATATCTCAAACATCTCCACTTCCCGAGGGCACCAGATGAGTGTGGGGTCAGTCTGCATTTTTCGTCAAGCCACTGTCAATGTGAGAGAACTCGTGTCCAGCTTATAAGCCTATACTTGCATAAACCACAAGGGAAGATTAACAATCTTTGGACAACATCCACCAGTGAGACTCGAACCCAGAAAGCACAACTACCTTCCAGTAAGCTGCCATAACTAGTATGCTTTAACCCACTACACCATCAGACCCTACAAAAGACGTTGAGAATTCGAGATATATATATCTCAAACATCTCCACTTCCCGAGGGCACCAGATGAGTGTGGGGTCAGTCTGCATTTTTCGTCAAGCCACTGTCAATGTGAGAGAACTCGTGTCCAGCTTATAAGCCTATACTTGCATAAACCACAAGGGAAGATTAACAATCTTTGGACAACACCCACCAGTGAGACTCGAACCCAGAAAGCACAACTACCTTCCAGTAGCTGCCATAACTAGTATGCTTTAACCCACTACACCGTCAGACGCTACAAAAGAAGTTGAGAATTCGAGATATATATATCTCAAACATCTCCACTTCCCGAGGGCACCAGATGAGTGTGGGGTCAGTCTGCATTTTTCGTCAAGCCACTGTTAATGTGAGAGAACTCGTGTCCAGCTTAAAAGCCTATACTTGAATAAACCACAAGGGAAGATTAACAATCTTTGGACAACACCCACCAGTGAGACTCGAACCCAGAAAGCACAAGTACCTTCCAGTAGCTGCCATAACTAGTATGCTTTAACCCACTACACCATCAGACCCTACAAAATAAGTTGAGAATTCGAGATATATATATCTCAAACATCTCCACTTCCCGAGGGCACCAGATGAGTGTGGGGTCAGTCTGCATTTTTCGTCAAGCCACTGTCAATGTGAGAGAACTCGTGTCCAGCTTATAAGCCTATACTTGCATAAACCACAAGGGAAGATTAACAATCTTTGGACAACGCCCACCAGTAAGACTCGAACCCAGAAAGCACAACTACCTTCCAGTAGCTGCCATAAATAGTATGCTTTAACCCACTACACCGTCAGACCCTACAAAAGAAGTTGAGAATTCGAGATATATATATCTCAAACATCTCCACTTCCCGAGGGCACCAGATGAGTGTGGGGTCAGTCTGCATTTTTCGTCAAGCCACTGTCAATGTGAGAGAACTCGTGTCCAGCTTATAAGCCTATACTTGCATAAACCACAAGGGAAGATTAACAATCTTTGGACAACACCCACCAGTGAGACTCGAACCCAGAAAGCACAACTACCTTCCAGTAGCTGCCATAACTAGTATGCTTTAACCCACTACACCATCAGACCCTACAAAAGTAGTTGAGAATTCGAGATTTATATATCTCAAACATCTCCACTTCCCGAGGGCACCAGATGAGTGTCGGGTCAGTCTGCATTTTTCGTCAAGCCACTGTCAATGTGAGAGAACTCGTGTCCAGCTTATAAGCCTATACTTGCATAAACCACAAGGGAAGATTAACAATCTTTGGACAACACCCACCAGTGAGACTCGAACCCAGAAAGCACAACTACCTTCCAGTAGCTGCCATAACTAGTATGCTTTAACCCACTACACCATCAGACCCTACAAGAGAAGTTGAGAATTTGAGATATATATATCTCAAACATCTCCACTTCCCGAGGGCACCAGATGAGTGTGGGGTCAGTCTGCATTTTTCGTCAAGCCACTGTCAATGTGAGAGAACTCGTGTCCAGCTTATAAGCCTATACTTGCATAAACCACAAGGGAAGATTAACAATCTTTGGACAACAGCCACCAGTGAGACTCGAACCCAGAAAGCACAACTACCTTCCAGAAGCTGCCATAACTAGTATGCTTTAACCCACTACACCATCAGACCCTACAAAAGACGTTGAGAATTCGAGATATATATATCTCAAACATCTCCACTTCCCGAGGGCACCAGATGAGTGTGGGGTCAGTCTGCATTTTTCGTCAAGCCACTGTTAATGTGAGAGAACTCGTGTCCAGCTTATAAGCCTATACTTGCATAAACCACAAGGGAAGATTAACAATCTTTGGACAACACCCACCAGTGAGACTCGAACCCAGAAAGCACAAGTACCTTCCAGTAGCTGCCATAACTAGTATGCTTTAACCCACTACACCATCAGACCCTACAAAAGAAGTTAAGAATTCGAGATATATATATCTCAAACATCTCCACTTCCCGAGGGCACCAGATGAGTGTGGGGTCAGTCTGCATTTTTCGTCAAGCCACTGTCAATGTGAGAGAACTCGTGTCCAGCTTATAAGCCTATACTTGCATAAACCACAAGGGAAGATTAACAATCTTTGGACAACGCCCACCAGTAAGACTCGAACCCAGAAAGCACAACTACCTTCCAGTAGCTGCCATAACTAGTATGCTTTAACCCACTACACCGTCAGACCCTACAAAAGAAGTTGAGAATTCGAGATATATATATCTCAAACATCTCCACTTCCCGAGGGCACCAGATGAGTGTGGGGTCAGTCTGCATTTTTCGTCAAGCCACTGTCAATGTGAGAGAACTCGTGTCCAGCTTATAAGCCTATACTTGCATAAACCACAAGGGAAGATTAACAATCTTTGGACAACACCCACCAGTGAGACTCGAACCCAGAAAGCACAACTACCTTCCAGTAGCTGCCATAACTAGTATGCTTTAACCCACTACACCATCAGACCCTACAAAAGTAGTTGAGAATTCGAGATATATATATCTCAAACATCTCCACTTCCCGAGGGCACCAGATGAGTGTCGGGTCAGTCTGCATTTTTCGTCAAGCCACTGTCAATGTGAGAGAACTCGTGTCCAGCTTATAAGCCTATACTTGCATAAACCACAAGGGAAGATTAACAATCTTTGGACAACACCCACCAGTGAGACTCGAACCCAGAAAGCACAACTACCTTCCAGTAGCTGCCATAACTAGTATGCTTTAACCCACTACACCATCAGACCCTACAAGAGAAGTTGAGAATTTGAGATATATATATCTCAAACATCTCCACTTCCCGAGGGCACCAGATGAGTGTGGGGTCAGTCTGCATTTTTCGTCAAGCCACTGTCAATGTGAGAGAACTCGTGTCCAGCTTATAAGCATATACTTGCATAAACCACAAGGGAAGATTAACAATCTTTGGACAACACCCACCAGTGAGACTCGAACCCAGAAAGCACAACTACCTTCCAGAAGCTGCCATAACTAGTATGCTTTAACCCACTACACCATCAGACCCTACAAAAGACGTTGAGAATTCGAGATTTATATATCTCAAACATCTCCACTTCCCGAGGGCACCAGATGAGTGTCGGGTCAGTCTGCATTTTTCGTCAAGCCACTGTCAATGTGAGAGAACTCGTGTCCAGCTTATAAGCCTATACTTGCATAAACCACAAGGGAAGATTAACAATCTTTGGACAACACCCACCAGTGAGACTCGAACCCAGAAAGCACAACTACCTTCCAGTAGCTGCCATAACTAGTATGCTTTAACCCACTACACCATCAGACCCTACAAGAGAAGTTGAGAATTTGAGATATATATATCTCAAACATCTCCACTTCCCGAGGGCACCAGATGAGTGTGGGGTCAGTCTGCATTTTTCGTCAAGCCACTGTCAATGTGAGAGAACTCGTGTCCAGCTTATAAGCCTATACTTGCATAAACCACAAGGGAAGATTAACAATCTTTGGACAACAGCCACCAGTGAGACTCGAACCCAGAAAGCACAACTACCTTCCAGAAGCTGCCATAACTAGTATGCTTTAACCCACTACACCATCAGACCCTACAAAAGACGTTGAGAATTCGAGATATATATATCTCAAACATCTCCACTTCCCGAGGGCACCAGATGAGTGTGGGGTCAGTCTGCATTTTTCGTCAAGCCACTGTTAATGTGAGAGAACTCGTGTCCAGCTTACAAGCCTATACTTGCATAAACCACAAGGGAAGATTAACAATCTTTGGACAACACCCACCAGTGAGACTCGAACCCAGAAAGCACAAGTACCTTCCAGTAGCTGCCATAACTAGTATGCTTTAACCCACTACACCATCAGACCCTACAAAAGAAGTTAAGAATTCGAGATATATATATCTCAAACATCTCCACTTCCCGAGGGCACCAGATGAGTGTGGGGTCAGTCTGCATTTTTCGTCAAGCCACTGTCAATGTGAGAGAACTCGTGTCCAGCTTATAAGCCTATACTTGCATAAACCACAAGGGAAGATTAACAATCTTTGGACAACGCCCACCAGTAAGACTCGAACCCAGAAAGCACAACTACCTTCCAGTAGCTGCCATAACTAGTATGCTTTAACCCACTACACCGTCAGACCCTACAAAAGAAGTTGAGAATTCGAGATATATATATCTCAAACATCTCCACTTCCCGAGGGCACCAGATGAGTGTGGGGTCAGTCTGCATTTTTCGTCAAGCCACTGTCAATGTGAGAGAACTCGTGTCCAGCTTATAAGCCTATACTTGCATAAACCACAAGGGAAGATTAACAATCTTTGGACAACACCCACCAGTGAGACTCGAACCCAGAAAGCACAACTACCTTCCAGTAGCTGCCATAACTAGTATGCTTTAACCCACTACACCATCAGACCCTACAAAAGTAGTTGAGAATTCGAGATATATATATCTCAAACATCTCCACTTCCCGAGGGCACCAGATGAGTGTCGGGTCAGTCTGCATTTTTCGTCAAGCCACTGTCAATGTGAGAGAACTCGTGTCCAGCTTATAAGCCTATACTTGCATAAACCACAAGGGAAGATTAACAATCTTTGGACAACACCCACCAGTGAGACTCGAACCCAGAAAGCACAACTACCTTCCAGTAGCTGCCATAACTAGTATGCTTTAACCCACTACACCATCAGACCCTACAAGAGAAGTTGAGAATTTGAGATATATATATCTCAAACATCTCCACTTCCCGAGGGCACCAGATGAGTGTGGGGTCAGTCTGCATTTTTCGTCAAGCCACTGTCAATGTGAGAGAACTCGTGTCCAGCTTATAAGCATATACTTGCATAAACCACAAGGGAAGATTAACAATCTTTGGACAACACCCACCAGTGAGACTCGAACCCAGAAAGCACAACTACCTTCCAGTAGCTGCCATAACTAGTATGCTTTAACCCACTACACCATCAGACCCTACAAGAGAAGTTGAGAATTTGAGATATATATATCTCAAACATCTCCACTTCCCGAGGGCACCAGATGAGTGTGGGGTCAGTCTGCATTTTTCGTCAAGCCACTGTCAATGTGAGAGAACTCGTGTCCAGCTTATAAGCATATACTTGCATAAACCACAAGGGAAGATTAACAATCTTTGGACAACACCCACCAGTGAGACTCGAACCCAGAAAGCACAACTACCTTCCAGTAGCTGCCATAACTAGTATGCTTTAACCCACTACACCATCAGACCCTACAAGAGAAGTTGAGAATTTGAGATATATATATCTCAAACATCTCCACTTCCCGAGGGCACCAGATGAGTGTGGGGTCAGTCTGCATTTTTCGTCAAGCCACTGTTAATGTGAGAGAACTCGTGTCCAGCTTATAAGCCTATACTTGCATAAACCACAAGGGAAGATTAACAATCTTTGGACAACACCCACCAGTGAGACTCGAACCCAGAAAGCACAAGTACCTTCCAGTAGCTGCCATAACTAGTATGCTTTAACCCACTACACCATCAGACCCTACAAAAGAAGTTGAGAATTCGAGATATATATATCTCAAACATCTCCACTTCCCGAGGGCACCAGATGAGTGTGGGGTCAGTCTGCATTTTTCGTCAAGCCACTGTCAATGTGAGAGAACTCGTGTCCAGCTTATAAGCCTATACTTGCATAAACCACAAGGGAAGATTAACAATCTTTGGACAACGCCCACCAGTAAGACTCGAACCCAGAAAGCACAACTACCTTCCAGTAGCTGCCATAACTAGTATGCTTTAACCCACTACACCGTCAGACCCTACAAAAGAAGTTGAGAATTCGAGATATATATATCTCAAACATCTCCACTTCCCGAGGGCACCAGATGAGTGTGGGGTCAGTCTGCATTTTTCGTCAAGCCACTGTCAATGTGAGAGAACTCGTGTCCAGCTTATAAGCCTATACTTGCATAAACCACAAGGGAAGATTAACAATCTTTGGACAACACCCACCAGTGAGACTCGAACCCAGAAAGCACAACTACCTTCCAGTAGCTGCCATAACTAGTATGCTTTAACCCACTACACCATCAGACCCTACAAAAGTAGTTGAGAATTCGAGATATATATATCTCAAACGTCTCCACTTCCCGAGGGCACCAGATGAGTGTCGGGTCAGTCTGCATTTTTCGTCAAGCCACTGTCAATGTGAGAGAACTCGTGTCCAGCTTATAAGCCTATACTTGCATAAACCACAAGGGAAGATTAACAATCTTTGGACAACACCCACCAGTGAGACTCGAACCCAGAAAGCACAACTACCTTCCAGTAGCTGCCATAACTAGTATGCTTTAACCCACTACACCATCAGACCCTACAAGAGAAGTTGAGAATTTGAGATATATATATCTCAAACATCTCCACTTCCCGAGGGCACCAGATGAGTGTGGGGTCAGTCTGCATTTTTCGTCAAGCCACTGTCAATGTGAGAGAACTCGTGTCCAGCTTATAAGCCTATACTTGCATAAACCACAAGGGAAGATTAACAATCTTTGGACAACACCCACCAGTGAGACTCGAACCCAGAAAGCACAACTACCTTCCAGTAGCTGCTGTCATGTTCACAGAAAATGGTACCATCCGTTTTCTATGTGCGGCGGCTGGGACGCCAGAGAGAGATAGAAGGTAAACAAGAGCGTACAGGACGCCCGCCAAGCTTGGTAGCTACTAGTCATGTAATCATATTAAGTATTAAAGTCAGTAACCAAGTCATGACTTTACATCAACCCTATAACCAAGACTTCCTCAGTAACACACAAACACCACATTGGCGACGAGGATGAACTGTGAACGCAGGTATTTGTTCAGTTTCAAACAGAAGGGAGAAGCATGCTGCCTGGAGGAGGAAGAGAAGCTGTGAGCGCCATACCCGATGCTGTATGCTAACCGATGCTGTGTGCTAACCAATGCTGTGTGCTAAACGATGCTGTGTGCTAACCGATGCTGTGTGCTACCCAAGCTGTGTGCTACCCAAGCTGTGCTGAAGAAACTGTGTACTGAGGAATCTGCCGACGTTGTATACGAAACGACACTTTGATGTGTACAAAACCTGATGTTTTGGTTACGAAACAACGCTTCGTGCTACAAAATTCATCACATTGAACTGACTGCTGTACCGACTGCTGTACCAACTGCTGTACCAACTGCTGCTGTACCAACTACTGCTGTACCAACTACTGCTGTACCAACTACTGCTGTACCAACTGCTGTGCCAACTGCTGTGCTGCTGTGAGTAGGAACAACACATGTACACAAGGGCTAGGCAAGAAGTCAGTTGCTGCTATATTGTGCACTGTTGTGAACTTTTGCATTAAAATGCTTGTGTGCTTTGCAAAATTAATTACAGTGAATTCTTGACTAACATATACAGTGCAGTAAGTGTTTAATATTCTGAGGAACATTTAAGTGATAAGTTACATTTATTCAGTAAAAAATGGCAAATATACCTCAGTTTCCTGCATTTGATCCTGACTGTGACCAGACAAACCTGTCACAGAGGTGGGTCAAATGGCTTAAAAAGTTTGAAAATTTGTTGATAGTTTCTGACATCAAAAGTGCTGAAAGAAAGCGTGCCTTTCTACTTCATTATGCAGGTGATAGAGTTTGTGACATCTTTGACACACTGAAAGACACTGGTGGTGCCAAAGATTATGACACTGCCAAAGCCAAACTAACAGAGCATTTCAAACCAAGGCAAAATACTGCAATGGAAATTATGCATTTCAGGAGAGCAAAACAACTCTCTAATGAAACTGTGGATCAATACCACACACGTCTGCAGGGTTTAGCAGCCCATTGTGAGTTTGCTGATGTTGACAAAGAAATCAAACAGCAAATAATTGAAACATGCACATCTACACGTCTCCGTCGAAGAGCTCTAGAACTTGTTGATGATGACAGTTCTCTTACCAAGATACTGGATATTGCTCGTCAAATGGAAGATGCTGCACGTGATGCTCGTGTCATGGAGTGCAGTGCCAATAACGGTTCTGCCACTGTTACTAACAGTGATGAGGTACGTAAGGTTCAGGGAGGACACCGTGATCAAAGAAGATATCATGGCAAACCTAACAGTAAATTTAGCCGAGAACCACGTCACAACTGGGGTCAAGGAACAAGGCTCAAGCAGTCACAACGACCCACATCAGAGGGTGTCAACAGTAAATGTTACAATTGTGGAGGAGACTACCCACACCAAGATAATGTTTGTCCTGCTCAAGGTAAGAAGTGCTATGAGTGTGGAAAACTTGGTCATTTTGGTGCTATGTGTCGTTCAGCACTAAAGAAACCACAGTCAATGAATAAAAGCACTGTACGAGGATCAGGTCATAGGGGTCGAGGTGGTAAACACAATATTGCACCTCAAATCAAGAATGTTAACAATGTACAAGACAACATTTCATTATAACCAGTCTCAGATGACAGTGAATGTGATTATACTTATGGAGTACAAGCAATCACAGAATGGAATGATCTTCCAAACAACCCAGAGACATGTGTATACATTGCTGGTATTTGTCTCAAGGTTCTCATTGACACTGGATCAAACATTGATACCATTGCTGAGTGCCACTAAGAGAAATTTAAAAAACAGTTCCCAAAGCTTGAGAACTATAATGGCAAAGCCACTGCCTATGCTTCAAAGTTAGCCTTGCCAGTGATTGGAACTTTCACTGCAGAGATTAAGTCAAAGAATGCAATGCTCATTACTACATTCCATGTTGTTAGGAATGCAAAGGAGTCTTTACTCAGTTACAAGACTTCAACCAAATTGGGGCTACTTCAGCTTTCTAATGCTGTAGCAGTGGAATCTGCAAACAATGTTGATGGTATTGTTGCTGAATTTTCTGATCGATTTAAATCCATAGGTTGTTATACTGATAGCAAAGTACATCTGCACATCAACCCAGATGTAATTCCAGTTGCCCAACCACATCGCCGACAACCATTCCATACTCGCAAGAAAGTCGATGCCGAACTGGATAGGCTGATGGAACTAGATATCATTGAACCAGTAACAGGCCCAACACCATGGGTAAGCCCAATTGTCACTCCACCAAAGCCGAAGAATCCAGATGAGATACGCATTTGTGTGGACATGCGTGTTCCCAACAAGGCAATAATGCGTGAACGCCATCCTACACCCACTGTAGATGATATGATCTACCGCTTGAATGGTGCAACTGTATTCAGCAAGTTAGATTTAAACAAGGGCTATCATCAGCTTGAACTTGATGAGGAGAGTCGCTTCATCACAACGTTTACGACACATCGAGGTCTGTATAGGTACAAGCGCCTGAGTTTTGGTATTAACAGTGCTGCCGAGGTATTCCAGCACATCATCAGCCAGGTATTGCAAGACATACCTAATGCTGACAACATGTCTGATGACATCATTGTTTATGGCCGTACCCAAGCTGAACACGACAAAGCTCTTCGTGCAACATTGCAACGCTTACGAGAAAAGAATCTGACGTTAAGCCGAGCAAAGTGTGAGTTCAATCAACATAAAATTGAATTCTTTGGACATGTACTTAGTGACAAAGGTCTGTCTCCAGATCCTAAGAAAGTTGCAGATATCAAGAATGCTGCACCTCCTTCAACGTCCACTGAAGTACATAGTTTTCTGGGAATGGCAAACTACTGTTCTCGCTTCATTCCAGATTTTGCTACCATTACGAAGCCTCTACGTGAGCTCCTGAAGAAAAATGCATCATGGTACTGGAGCGATATCGAGCAAAATGCATTTGATGCTGTGAAAGATGCGCTAGTAGAGAATGCGACTGCTGCATACTTTGATCCATCAATGGACACTGAATTAACGGTGGATGCTAGTCCTGTTGGATTAGGTGCTGTTTTAGCCCAACACAAACCTGGTCAACCAGATTCCAGAGTAGTAATTGCCTACGCCAGCCGTTCTCTCACAGATGTTGAGCAACGATACAGTCAGACAGAGAAGGAAGCTCTTGCTCTTGTATGGGGCTGTGAACACTTCAATGTGTATCTGCTTAGTGCGCCCTTCACCACGATGGTCACTGACCACAAACCGTTGGAGACCATCTTCAATAATCCAAAGTCCAAACCACCAGCTCGCATTGAGAGATGGGCTCTTCGTCTGCAACCATACAACTTTACGGTGAAATACAAGCCGGGTGCAGGCAATCCCGCTGATTACATCAGTCGACATCCTGCAAACAGTTTCACCATCACCAAGCATCAGCAAGTTGCCGAGGAATATGTACACTCTGTAACCTGTGATGCAGTCCCTAAGGCTCTCACTCTTGATGAAATCCGTACTGCAACCCTGGAGGACCCAACTCTGCAAGCAACAGTGGATGCATTGACTAAGAAAAAGTTTCCACGCATCCCACCCTCAGGAGTTGACCAAGATGCATTCAAAGCACTTGAACGCATCCAGACAGAATTAAGTGTTACGCAACAACGCGACACTGTGCTGCGAGGTACTCGTATCGTTATTCCAGCTGTTCTCCAGCAACGTGCTCTGAAGCTTGCACATCAAGGACACCAAGGTCTTGTTAGGACCAAACAGCTGCTACGGAAAAAGGTGTGGTTTCCTGGCATTGATCGTCAAGCAAAGGATATGCATGATGCCTGTGTCCCTTGCCAAGCTGCAGTGGATACTTCAAGACCAACACCTCCACAACCTTCACCACTACCTGCTGCACCATGGACGGAAGTATCGATGGACTTCTGCGGACCACTACCAACTGGAGAGTACTTGATGGTAGTCATTGATGATCACTCACGTTATCCAGAAGTAGAAATCATCACTTCCACATCTGCAAAGGCTGTCATCCCGAAACTCGACAAGATCTTTTCAAACTTTGGCATTCCTGAAGTTGTCAAGACAGACAATGGACCGCCATTCAATGGACAAGACTTCGTCAACTTTTCTGAGCATATTGGATTCAAACACCGCCGTGTGATGCCACTACATCCTCAAGCAAATGGAGAAGTTGAGAGATTCATGCAACCTCTCATGAAAGCGGTACGCTGTGCTCATGCCGAAGGACGATCCTGGAAACAAGCTATGTATGCTTTTCTCAGGAACTACCGTGCAACACCACATGGAACACTGGGCAAGTCGCCTGGCGAACTTTTATTTGGACGTCCTATGAGAATCGCACTACCCGTCATGCCAGCCGAGGTAACGGATAAACGTCTCGCTCACAAGGATGCACTAGCCAAGGGCAAAATGAAAATTGCTCATGATCAACGTGCAAAGGAACAGTTCATAAAGGTTGGAGACACTGTTCTCGTTAAAAAGAAAAAAGAGGGAAAGTTAGATATGCCGTATGATACAAAACCATATAAAGTGATTAGTGTAAAAGGAACTATGGTAACAGCTAGTAATAGAGATCATAGTATAACACGTAATATGGCTTATTTCAAAGTGATTCCAACTAGTGTAGAAAATGATGAAGTGCAAAGTCGTGCAAAAGAAAAAGAAAAAATGAGTTATAAGCCGATAAACAATTCATCAAGGGATGTTATTGCATTTAAGGACTCTCGTCCTAAACGTCATGTTAAACGCCCTACACGATTTGATGATTAATTGTGTTCCTATGTAATGAAAAGTATTTACTTATTGTGCTAAACTAAATTTAATATGGTTTGAATAATGCAGATATCTCATTCAAGATTTTGTAACTTTGTATTACAGTTTCTTTCATGTATGTTTAACATTGCATATGTATTTTTAACATTGAAATCCTTTGTGGAAAAGATTAAGTTGTTTAAATTCTTTGTGTGCTTAATTAATGTTAAATGTATGCAGTATCTCTTGATATGTAATAACTTACTTTGTGTCAATAACTTTGCTTTGTGCTACAAGCATGGTAGACATCCTGTATTCATTCTTTTTAAAGAAAAGGAGGGATGTCATGTTCACAGAAAATGGTACCATCCGTTTTCTATGTGCGGCGGCTGGGACGCCAGAGAGAGATAGAAGGTAAACAAGAGCGTACAGGACGCCCGCCAAGCTTGGTAGCTACTAGTCATGTAATCATATTAAGTATTAAAGTCAGTAACCAAGTCATGACTTTACATCAACCCTACAACCAAGACTTCCTCAGTAACACACAAACACCACAGCTGCCATAACTAGTATGCTTTAACCCACTACACCATCAGACCCTACAAAAGAAGTTGAGAATTCGAGATATATATATCTCAAACATCTCCACTTCCCGAGGGCACCAGATGAGTGTGGGGTCAGTCTGCATTTTTCGTCAAGCCACTGTCAATGTGAGAGAACTCGTGTCCAGCTTATGCGCCTATACTTGCATAAACCACAAGGGAAGATTAACAATCTTTGGACAACACCCACCAGTGAGACTCGAACCCAGAAAGCACAACTACCTTCCAGTAGCTGCCATAACTAGTATGCTTTAACCCACTACACCATCAGACCCTACAAAAGAAGTTGAGAATTCGAGATATATATATCTCAAACATCTCCACTTCCCGAGGGCACCAGATGAGTGTGGGGTCAGTCTGCATTTTTCGTCAAGCCACTGTTAATGTGAGAGAACTCGTGTCCAGCTTATAAGCCTATACTTGCATAAACCACAAGGGAAGATTAACAATTTTTGGACAACACCCACCAGTGAGACTCGAACCCAGAAAGCACAACTACCTTCCAGTAGCTGCCATAACTAGTATGCTTTATCCCACTACACCATCAGACCCTAAAAAAGAAGTTGAGAATTCGAGATATATATATCTCAAACACCTCCACATCCCGAGGGCACCAGATGAGTGTGGGGTCAGTCTGCATTTTTCGTCAAGCCACTGTCAATGTGAGAGAACTCGTGTCCAGCTTATAAGCCTATACTTGCATAAACAACAAGGGAAGATTAACAATCTTTGGACAACACCCACCAGTGAGACTCGAACACAGAAAGCACAACTACCTTCCAGTAGCTGCCATAACTAGTATGCTTTAACCCACTACACCATCAGACCCTACAAAAGAAGTTGAGAATTCGAGATATATATATCTCAAACATCTCCACTTCCCGAGGGCACCAGATGAGTGTGGGGTCAGTCTGCATTTTTCGTCAAGCCACTGTCAATGTGAGAGAACTCGTGTCTAGCTTATAAGCCTATTCTTGCATAAACCACAAGGGAAGATTAACAATCTTTGGACAACACCCACCAGTGAGACTCGAACCCAGAAAGCACAACTACCTTCCAGTAGCTGCCATAACTAGTATGCTTTAACCCACTACACCATCAGACCCTACAAAAGAAGTTGAGAATTCGAGATATATATATCTCAAACATCTCCACTTCCCGAGGGCACCAGATGAGTGTGGGGTCAGTCTGCATTTTTCGTCAAGCCACTGTCAATGTGAGAGAACTCGTGTCCAGCTTATAAGCCTATACTTGCATAAACCACAAGGGAAGATTAACAATCTTTGGACAACACCCACCAGTGAGACTCGAACCCAGAAAGCACAACTACCTTCCAGTAGCTGCCATAACTAGTATGCTTTAACCCACTACACCATCAGACCCTACAAAAGAAGTTGAGAATTCGAGATATATATATCTCAAACATCTCCACTTACCGAGGGCACCAGATGAGTGTGGGGTCAGTCTGCATTTTTCGTCAAGCCACTGTCAATGTGAGAGAACTCGTGTCCAGCTTATAAGCCTATACTTGCATAAACCACAAGGGAAGATTAACAATCTTTGGACAACACCCACCAGTGAGACTCGAACCCAGAAAGCACAACTACCTTCCAGTAGCTGCCATAACTACTATGCTTTAACCCACTACACCATCAGACCCTACAAAAGAAGTTGAGAATTCGACATATATATATCTCAAACATCTCCACTTCCCGAGGGCACCAGATGAGTGTGGGGTCAGTCTGCATTTTTCGTCAAGCCACTGTCAATGTGAGAGAACTCGTGTCCAGCTTATAAGCCTATACTTGCATAAACCACAAGGGAAGATTAACAATCTTTGGACAACACCCACCAGTGAGACTCGAACCCAGAAAGCACAACTACCTTCCAGTAGCTGCCATAACTAGTATGCTTTACCCCACTACACAATCAGACCCTACAAAAGAAGTTGAGAATTCGAGATATATATATCTCAAACATCTCCACTTACCGAGGGCACCAGATGAGTGTGGGGTCAGTCTGCATTTTTCGTCAAGCCACTGTCAATGTGAGAGAACTCGTGTCCAGCTTATAAGCCTATACTTGCATAAAACACAAGGGAAGATTAACAATCTTTGGACAACACCCACCAGTGAGACTCGAACCCAGAAAGCACAACTACCTTCCAGTAGCTGCCATAACTACTATGCTTTAACCCACTACACCATCAGACCCTACAAAAGAAGTTGAGAATTCGACATATATATATCTCAAACATCTCCACTTCCCGAGGGCACCAGATGAGTGTGGGGTCAGTCTGCATTTTTCGTCAAGCCACTGTCAATGTGAGAGAACTCGTGTCCAGCTTATAAGCCTATACTTGCATAAACCACAAGGGAAGATTAACAATCTTTGGACAACACCCACCAGTGAGACTCGAACCCAGAAAGCACAACTACCTTCCAGTAGCTGCCATAACTAGTATGCTTTAACCCACTACACCATCAGACCCTACAAAAGAAGTTGAGAATTCGAGATATATATATCTCAAACATCTCCACTTCCCGAGGGCACCAGATGAGTGTGGGGTCAGTCTGCATTTTTCGTCAAGCCACTGTTAATGTGAGAGAACTCGTGTCCAGCTTATAAGCCTATACTTGCATAAACCACAAGGGAAGATTAACAATCTTTGGACAACACCCACCAGTGGGACTCGAACCCAGAAAGCACAACTACCTTCCAGTAGCTGCCATAACTAGTATGCTTTATCCCACTACACCATCAGACCCTAAAAAAGAAGTTGAGAATTCGAGATATATATATCTCAAACACCTCCACATCCCGAGGGCACAAGATGAGTGTGGGGTCAGTCTGCATGTTTCGTCAAGCCACTGTCAATGTGAGAGAACTCGTGTCCAGCTTATAAGCCTATACTTGCATAAACAACAAGGGAAGATTAACAATCTTTGGACAACACCCACCAGTGAGACTCGAACACAGAAAGCACAACTACCTTCCAGTAGCTGCCATAACTAGTATGCTTTAACCCACTACACCATCAGACCCTACAAAAGAAGTTGAGAATTCGAGATATATATATCTCAAACATCTCCACTTCCCGAGGGCACCAGATGAGTGTGGGGTCAGTCTGCATTTTTCGTCAAGCCACTGTCAATGTGAGAGAACTCGTGTCTAGCTTATAAGCCTATTCTTGCATAAACCACAAGGGAAGATTAACAATCTTTGGACAACACCCACCAGTGAGACTCGAACCCAGAAAGCACAACTACCTTCCAGTAGCTGCCATAACTAGTATGCTTTAACCCACTACACCATCAGACCCTACAAAAGAAGTTGAGAATTCGAGATATATATATCTCAAACATCTCCACTTCCCGAGGGCACCAGATGAGTGTGGGGTCAGTCTGCATTTTTCGTCAAGCCACTGTCAATGTGAGAGAACTCGTGTCCAGCTTATAAGCCTATACTTGCATAAACCACAAGGGAAGATTAACAATCTTTGGACAACACCCACCAGTGAGACTCGAACCCAGAAAGCACAACTACCTTCCAGTAGCTGCCATAACTAGTATGCTTTAACCCACTACACCATCAGACCCTACAAAAGAAGTTGAGAATTCGAGATATATATATCTCAAACATCTCCACTTACCGAGGGCACCAGATGAGTGTGGGGTCAGTCTGCATTTTTCGTCAAGCCACTGTCAATGTGAGAGAACTCGTGTCCAGCTTATAAGCCTATACTTGCATAAACCACAAGGGAAGATTAACAATCTTTGGACAACACCCACCAGTGAGACTCGAACCCAGAAAGCACAACTACCTTCCAGTAGCTGCCATAACTACTATGCTTTAACCCACTACACCATCAGACCCTACAAAAGAAGTTGAGAATTCGACATATATATATCTCAAACATCTCCACTTCCCGAGGGCACCAGATGAGTGTGGGGTCAGTCTGCATTTTTCGTCAAGCCACTGTCAATGTGAGAGAACTCGTGTCCAGCTTATAAGCCTATACTTGCATAAACCACAAGGGAAGATTAACAATCTTTGGACAACGCCCACCAGTAAGACTCGAACCCAGAAAGCACAACTACCTTCCAGTAGCTGCCATAACTAGTATGCTTTAACCCACTACACCGTCAGACCCTACAAAAGAAGTTGAGAATTCGAGATATATATATCTCAAACATCTCCACTTCCCGAGGGCACCAGATGAGTGTGGGGTCAGTCTGCATTTTTCGTCAAGCCACTGTCAATGTGAGAGAACTCGTGTCCAGCTTATAAGCCTATACTTGCATAAACCACAAGGGAAGATTAACAATCTTTGGACAACACCCACCAGTGAGACTCGAACCCAGAAAGCACAACTACCTTCCAGTAGCTGCCATAACTAGTATGCTTTAACCCACTACACCATCAGACCCTACAAAAGTAGTTGAGAATTCGAGATATATATATCTCAAACGTCTCCACTTCCCGAGGGCACCAGATGAGTGTCGGGTCAGTCTGCATTTTTCGTCAAGCCACTGTCAATGTGAGAGAACTCGTGTCCAGCTTATAAGCCTATACTTGCATAAACCACAAGGGAAGATTAACAATCTTTGGACAACACCCACCAGTGAGACTCGAACCCAGAAAGCACAACTACCTTCCAGTAGCTGCCATAACTAGTATGCTTTAACCCACTACACCATCAGACCCTACAAGAGAAGTTGAGAATTTGAGATATATATATCTCAAACATCTCCACTTCCCGAGGGCACCAGATGAGTGTGGGGTCAGTCTGCATTTTTCGTCAAGCCACTGTCAATGTGAGAGAACTCGTGTCCAGCTTATAAGCCTATACTTGCATAAACCACAAGGGAAGATTAACAATCTTTGGACAACACCCACCAGTGAGACTCGAACCCAGAAAGCACAACTACCTTCCAGTAGCTGCTGTCATGTTCACAGAAAATGGTACCATCCGTTTTCTATGTGCGGCGGCTGGGACGCCAGAGAGAGATAGAAGGTAAACAAGAGCGTACAGGACGCCCGCCAAGCTTGGTAGCTACTAGTCATGTAATCATATTAAGTATTAAAGTCAGTAACCAAGTCATGACTTTACATCAACCCTATAACCAAGACTTCCTCAGTAACACACAAACACCACATTGGCGACGAGGATGAACTGTGAACGCAGGTATTTGTTCAGTTTCAAACAGAAGGGAGAAGCATGCTGCCTGGAGGAGGAAGAGAAGCTGTGAGCGCCATACCCGATGCTGTATGCTAACCGATGCTGTGTGCTAACCAATGCTGTGTGCTAAACGATGCTGTGTGCTAACCGATGCTGTGTGCTACCCAAGCTGTGTGCTACCCAAGCTGTGCTGAAGAAACTGTGTACTGAGGAATCTGCCGACGTTGTATACGAAACGACACTTTGATGTGTACAAAACCTGATGTTTTGGTTACGAAACAACGCTTCGTGCTACAAAATTCATCACATTGAACTGACTGCTGTACCGACTGCTGTACCAACTGCTGTACCAACTGCTGCTGTACCAACTACTGCTGTACCAACTACTGCTGTACCAACTACTGCTGTACCAACTGCTGTGCCAACTGCTGTGCTGCTGTGAGTAGGAACAACACATGTACACAAGGGCTAGGCAAGAAGTCAGTTGCTGCTATATTGTGCACTGTTGTGAACTTTTGCATTAAAATGCTTGTGTGCTTTGCAAAATTAATTACAGTGAATTCTTGACTAACATATACAGTGCAGTAAGTGTTTAATATTCTGAGGAACATTTAAGTGATAAGTTACATTTATTCAGTAAAAAATGGCAAATATACCTCAGTTTCCTGCATTTGATCCTGACTGTGACCAGACAAACCTGTCACAGAGGTGGGTCAAATGGCTTAAAAAGTTTGAAAATTTGTTGATAGTTTCTGACATCAAAAGTGCTGAAAGAAAGCGTGCCTTTCTACTTCATTATGCAGGTGATAGAGTTTGTGACATCTTTGACACACTGAAAGACACTGGTGGTGCCAAAGATTATGACACTGCCAAAGCCAAACTAACAGAGCATTTCAAACCAAGGCAAAATACTGCAATGGAAATTATGCATTTCAGGAGAGCAAAACAACTCTCTAATGAAACTGTGGATCAATACCACACACGTCTGCAGGGTTTAGCAGCCCATTGTGAGTTTGCTGATGTTGACAAAGAAATCAAACAGCAAATAATTGAAACATGCACATCTACACGTCTCCGTCGAAGAGCTCTAGAACTTGTTGATGATGACAGTTCTCTTACCAAGATACTGGATATTGCTCGTCAAATGGAAGATGCTGCACGTGATGCTCGTGTCATGGAGTGCAGTGCCAATAACGGTTCTGCCACTGTTACTAACAGTGATGAGGTACGTAAGGTTCAGGGAGGACACCGTGATCAAAGAAGATATCATGGCAAACCTAACAGTAAATTTAGCCGAGAACCACGTCACAACTGGGGTCAAGGAACAAGGCTCAAGCAGTCACAACGACCCACATCAGAGGGTGTCAACAGTAAATGTTACAATTGTGGAGGAGACTACCCACACCAAGATAATGTTTGTCCTGCTCAAGGTAAGAAGTGCTATGAGTGTGGAAAACTTGGTCATTTTGGTGCTATGTGTCGTTCAGCACTAAAGAAACCACAGTCAATGAATAAAAGCACTGTACGAGGATCAGGTCATAGGGGTCGAGGTGGTAAACACAATATTGCACCTCAAATCAAGAATGTTAACAATGTACAAGACAACATTTCATTATAACCAGTCTCAGATGACAGTGAATGTGATTATACTTATGGAGTACAAGCAATCACAGAATGGAATGATCTTCCAAACAACCCAGAGACATGTGTATACATTGCTGGTATTTGTCTCAAGGTTCTCATTGACACTGGATCAAACATTGATACCATTGCTGAGTGCCACTAAGAGAAATTTAAAAAACAGTTCCCAAAGCTTGAGAACTATAATGGCAAAGCCACTGCCTATGCTTCAAAGTTAGCCTTGCCAGTGATTGGAACTTTCACTGCAGAGATTAAGTCAAAGAATGCAATGCTCATTACTACATTCCATGTTGTTAGGAATGCAAAGGAGTCTTTACTCAGTTACAAGACTTCAACCAAATTGGGGCTACTTCAGCTTTCTAATGCTGTAGCAGTGGAATCTGCAAACAATGTTGATGGTATTGTTGCTGAATTTTCTGATCGATTTAAATCCATAGGTTGTTATACTGATAGCAAAGTACATCTGCACATCAACCCAGATGTAATTCCAGTTGCCCAACCACATCGCCGACAACCATTCCATACTCGCAAGAAAGTCGATGCCGAACTGGATAGGCTGATGGAACTAGATATCATTGAACCAGTAACAGGCCCAACACCATGGGTAAGCCCAATTGTCACTCCACCAAAGCCGAAGAATCCAGATGAGATACGCATTTGTGTGGACATGCGTGTTCCCAACAAGGCAATAATGCGTGAACGCCATCCTACACCCACTGTAGATGATATGATCTACCGCTTGAATGGTGCAACTGTATTCAGCAAGTTAGATTTAAACAAGGGCTATCATCAGCTTGAACTTGATGAGGAGAGTCGCTTCATCACAACGTTTACGACACATCGAGGTCTGTATAGGTACAAGCGCCTGAGTTTTGGTATTAACAGTGCTGCCGAGGTATTCCAGCACATCATCAGCCAGGTATTGCAAGACATACCTAATGCTGACAACATGTCTGATGACATCATTGTTTATGGCCGTACCCAAGCTGAACACGACAAAGCTCTTCGTGCAACATTGCAACGCTTACGAGAAAAGAATCTGACGTTAAGCCGAGCAAAGTGTGAGTTCAATCAACATAAAATTGAATTCTTTGGACATGTACTTAGTGACAAAGGTCTGTCTCCAGATCCTAAGAAAGTTGCAGATATCAAGAATGCTGCACCTCCTTCAACGTCCACTGAAGTACATAGTTTTCTGGGAATGGCAAACTACTGTTCTCGCTTCATTCCAGATTTTGCTACCATTACGAAGCCTCTACGTGAGCTCCTGAAGAAAAATGCATCATGGTACTGGAGCGATATCGAGCAAAATGCATTTGATGCTGTGAAAGATGCGCTAGTAGAGAATGCGACTGCTGCATACTTTGATCCATCAATGGACACTGAATTAACGGTGGATGCTAGTCCTGTTGGATTAGGTGCTGTTTTAGCCCAACACAAACCTGGTCAACCAGATTCCAGAGTAGTAATTGCCTACGCCAGCCGTTCTCTCACAGATGTTGAGCAACGATACAGTCAGACAGAGAAGGAAGCTCTTGCTCTTGTATGGGGCTGTGAACACTTCAATGTGTATCTGCTTAGTGCGCCCTTCACCACGATGGTCACTGACCACAAACCGTTGGAGACCATCTTCAATAATCCAAAGTCCAAACCACCAGCTCGCATTGAGAGATGGGCTCTTCGTCTGCAACCATACAACTTTACGGTGAAATACAAGCCGGGTGCAGGCAATCCCGCTGATTACATCAGTCGACATCCTGCAAACAGTTTCACCATCACCAAGCATCAGCAAGTTGCCGAGGAATATGTACACTCTGTAACCTGTGATGCAGTCCCTAAGGCTCTCACTCTTGATGAAATCCGTACTGCAACCCTGGAGGACCCAACTCTGCAAGCAACAGTGGATGCATTGACTAAGAAAAAGTTTCCACGCATCCCACCCTCAGGAGTTGACCAAGATGCATTCAAAGCACTTGAACGCATCCAGACAGAATTAAGTGTTACGCAACAACGCGACACTGTGCTGCGAGGTACTCGTATCGTTATTCCAGCTGTTCTCCAGCAACGTGCTCTGAAGCTTGCACATCAAGGACACCAAGGTCTTGTTAGGACCAAACAGCTGCTACGGAAAAAGGTGTGGTTTCCTGGCATTGATCGTCAAGCAAAGGATATGCATGATGCCTGTGTCCCTTGCCAAGCTGCAGTGGATACTTCAAGACCAACACCTCCACAACCTTCACCACTACCTGCTGCACCATGGACGGAAGTATCGATGGACTTCTGCGGACCACTACCAACTGGAGAGTACTTGATGGTAGTCATTGATGATCACTCACGTTATCCAGAAGTAGAAATCATCACTTCCACATCTGCAAAGGCTGTCATCCCGAAACTCGACAAGATCTTTTCAAACTTTGGCATTCCTGAAGTTGTCAAGACAGACAATGGACCGCCATTCAATGGACAAGACTTCGTCAACTTTTCTGAGCATATTGGATTCAAACACCGCCGTGTGATGCCACTACATCCTCAAGCAAATGGAGAAGTTGAGAGATTCATGCAACCTCTCATGAAAGCGGTACGCTGTGCTCATGCCGAAGGACGATCCTGGAAACAAGCTATGTATGCTTTTCTCAGGAACTACCGTGCAACACCACATGGAACACTGGGCAAGTCGCCTGGCGAACTTTTATTTGGACGTCCTATGAGAATCGCACTACCCGTCATGCCAGCCGAGGTAACGGATAAACGTCTCGCTCACAAGGATGCACTAGCCAAGGGCAAAATGAAAATTGCTCATGATCAACGTGCAAAGGAACAGTTCATAAAGGTTGGAGACACTGTTCTCGTTAAAAAGAAAAAAGAGGGAAAGTTAGATATGCCGTATGATACAAAACCATATAAAGTGATTAGTGTAAAAGGAACTATGGTAACAGCTAGTAATAGAGATCATAGTATAACACGTAATATGGCTTATTTCAAAGTGATTCCAACTAGTGTAGAAAATGATGAAGTGCAAAGTCGTGCAAAAGAAAAAGAAAAAATGAGTTATAAGCCGATAAACAATTCATCAAGGGATGTTATTGCATTTAAGGACTCTCGTCCTAAACGTCATGTTAAACGCCCTACACGATTTGATGATTAATTGTGTTCCTATGTAATGAAAAGTATTTACTTATTGTGCTAAACTAAATTTAATATGGTTTGAATAATGCAGATATCTCATTCAAGATTTTGTAACTTTGTATTACAGTTTCTTTCATGTATGTTTAACATTGCATATGTATTTTTAACATTGAAATCCTTTGTGGAAAAGATTAAGTTGTTTAAATTCTTTGTGTGCTTAATTAATGTTAAATGTATGCAGTATCTCTTGATATGTAATAACTTACTTTGTGTCAATAACTTTGCTTTGTGCTACAAGCATGGTAGACATCCTGTATTCATTCTTTTTAAAGAAAAGGAGGGATGTCATGTTCACAGAAAATGGTACCATCCGTTTTCTATGTGCGGCGGCTGGGACGCCAGAGAGAGATAGAAGGTAAACAAGAGCGTACAGGACGCCCGCCAAGCTTGGTAGCTACTAGTCATGTAATCATATTAAGTATTAAAGTCAGTAACCAAGTCATGACTTTACATCAACCCTACAACCAAGACTTCCTCAGTAACACACAAACACCACAGCTGCCATAACTAGTATGCTTTAACCCACTACACCATCAGACCCTACAAAAGAAGTTGAGAATTCGAGATATATATATCTCAAACATCTCCACTTCCCGAGGGCACCAGATGAGTGTGGGGTCAGTCTGCATTTTTCGTCAAGCCACTGTCAATGTGAGAGAACTCGTGTCCAGCTTATGCGCCTATACTTGCATAAACCACAAGGGAAGATTAACAATCTTTGGACAACACCCACCAGTGAGACTCGAACCCAGAAAGCACAACTACCTTCCAGTAGCTGCCATAACTAGTATGCTTTAACCCACTACACCATCAGACCCTACAAAAGAAGTTGAGAATTCGAGATATATATATCTCAAACATCTCCACTTCCCGAGGGCACCAGATGAGTGTGGGGTCAGTCTGCATTTTTCGTCAAGCCACTGTTAATGTGAGAGAACTCGTGTCCAGCTTATAAGCCTATACTTGCATAAACCACAAGGGAAGATTAACAATCTTTGGACAACACCCACCAGTGAGACTCGAACCCAGAAAGCACAACTACCTTCCAGTAGCTGCCATAACTAGTATGCTTTATCCCACTACACCATCAGACCCTAAAAAAGAAGTTGAGAATTCGAGATATATATATCTCAAACACCTCCACTTCCCGAGGGCACCAGATGAGTGTGGGGTCAGTCTGCATTTTTCGTCAAGCCACTGTCAATGTGAGAGAACTCGTGTCCAGCTTATAAGCCTATACTTGCATAAACAACAAGGGAAGATTAACAATCTTTGGACAACACCCACCAGTGAGACTCGAACACAGAAAGCACAACTACCTTCCAGTAGCTGCCATAACTAGTATGCTTTAACCCACTACACCATCAGACCCTACAAAAGAAGTTGAGAATTCGAGATATATATATCTCAAACATCTCCACTTCCCGAGGGCACCAGATGAGTGTGGGGTCAGTCTGCATTTTTCGTCAAGCCACTGTCAATGTGAGAGAACTCGTGTCCAGCTTATAAGCCTATTCTTGCATAAACCACAAGGGAAGATTAACAATCTTTGGACAACACCCACCAGTGAGACTCGAACCCAGAAAGCACAACTACCTTCCAGTAGCTGCCATAACTAGTATGCTTTAACCCACTACACCATCAGACCCTACAAAAGAAGTTGAGAATTCGAGATATATATATCTCAAACATCTCCACTTCCCGAGGGCACCAGATGAGTGTGGGGTCAGTCTGCATTTTTCGTCAAGCCACTGTCAATGTGAGAGAACTCGTGTCCAGCTTATAAGCCTATACTTGCATAAACCACAAGGGAAGATTAACAATCTTTGGACAACACCCACCAGTGAGACTCGAACCCAGAAAGCACAACTACCTTCCAGTAGCTGCCATAACTAGTATGCTTTAACCCACTACACCATCAGACCCTACAAAAGAAGTTGAGAATTCGAGATATATATATCTCAAACATCTCCACTTACCGAGGGCACCAGATGAGTGTGGGGTCAGTCTGCATTTTTCGTCAAGCCACTGTCAATGTGAGAGAACTCGTGTCCAGCTTATAAGCCTATACTTGCATAAACCACAAGGGAAGATTAACAATCTTTGGACAACACCCACCAGTGAGACTCGAACCCAGAAAGCACAACTACCTTCCAGTAGCTGCCATAACTACTATGCTTTAACCCACTACACCATCAGACCCTACAAAAGAAGTTGAGAATTCGACATATATATATCTCAAACATCTCCACTTCCCGAGGGCACCAGATGAGTGTGGGGTCAGTCTGCATTTTTCGTCAAGCCACTGTCAATGTGAGAGAACTCGTGTCCAGCTTATAAGCCTATACTTGCATAAACCACAAGGGAAGATTAACAATCTTTGGACAACACCCACCAGTGAGACTCGAACCCAGAAAGCACAACTACCTTCCAGTAGCTGCCATAACTAGTATGCTTTAACCCACTACACAATCAGACCCTACAAAAGAAGTTGAGAATTCGAGATATATATATCTCAAACATCTCCACTTACCGAGGGCACCAGATGAGTGTGGGGTCAGTCTGCATTTTTCGTCAAGCCACTGTCAATGTGAGAGAACTCGTGTCCAGCTTATAAGCCTATACTTGCATAAAACACAAGGGAAGATTAACAATCTTTGGACAACACCCACCAGTGAGACTCGAACCCAGAAAGCACAACTACCTTCCAGTAGCTGCCATAACTACTATGCTTTAACCCACTACACCATCAGACCCTACAAAAGAAGTTGAGAATTCGACATATATATATCTCAAACATCTCCACTTCCCGAGGGCACCAGATGAGTGTGGGGTCAGTCTGCATTTTTCGTCAAGCCACTGTCAATGTGAGAGAACTCGTGTCCAGCTTATAAGCCTATACTTGCATAAACCACAAGGGAAGATTAACAATCTTTGGACAACACCCACCAGTGAGACTCGAACCCAGAAAGCACAACTACCTTCCAGTAGCTGCCATAACTAGTATGCTTTAACCCACTACACAATCAGACCCTACAAAAGAAGTTGAGAATTCGAGATATATATATCTCAAACATCTCCACTTCCCGAGGGCACCAGATGAGTGTGGGGTCAGTCTGCATTTTTCGTCAAGCCACTGTCAATGTGAGAGAACTCGTGTCCAGCTTATAAGCCTATACTTGCATAAACCACAAGGGAAGATTAACAATCTTTGGACAACACCCACCAGTGAGACTCGAACCCAGAAAGCACAACTACATTCCAGTAGCTGCCATAACTAGTATGCTTTAACCCACTACACCATCAGACCCTACAAAAAAAGTTGAGAATTCGAGATATATATATCTCAAACATCTCCACTTCCCGAGGGCACCAGATGAGTGTGGGGTCAGTCTGCATTTTTCGTCAAGCCACTGTCAATGTGAGAGAACTCGTGTCCAGCTTATAAGCCTATACTTGCATAAACCACAAGGGAAGATTAACAATCTTTGGACAACACCCACCAGTGAGACTCGAACCCAGAAAGCACAACTACCTTCCAGTAGCTGCCATAACTAGTATGCTTTAACCCACTACACCATCAGACCCTACAAAAGAAGTTGAGAATTCGAGATATATATATCTCAAACATCTCCACTTCCCGAGGGCACCAGATGAGTGTGGGGTCAGTCTGCATTTTTCGTCAAGCCACTGTCAATGTGAGAGAACTCGTGTCCAGCTTATAAGCCTATACTTGCATAAACCACAAGGGAAGATTAACAATCTTTGGACAACACCCACCAGTGAGACTCGAACCCAGAAAGCACAACTACCTTCCAGTAGCTGCCATAACTAGTATGCTTTAACCCACTACACCATCAGACCCTACAAAAGAAGTTGAGAATTCGAGATATATATATCTCAAACATCTCCACTTCCCGAGGGCACCAGATGAGTGTGGGGTCAGTCTGCATTTTTCGTCAAGCCACTGTCAATGTGAGAGAACTCGTGTCCAGCTTATAAGCCTATACTTGCATAAACCACAAGGGAAGATTAACAATCTTTGGACAACACCCACCAGTGAGACTCGAACCCAGAAAGCACAACTACCTTCCAGTAGCTGCCATAACTAGTATGCTTTAACCCACTACACCATCAGACCCTACAAAAGAAGTTGAGAATTCGAGATATATATATCTCAAACATCTCCACTTCCCGAGGGCACCAGATGAGTGTGGGGTCAGTCTGCATTTTTCGTCAAGCCACTGTCAATGTGAGAGAACTCGTGTCCAGCTTATAAGCCTATACTTGCATAAACCACAAGGGAAGATTAACAATCTTTGGACAACACCCACCAGTGAGACTCGAACCCAGAAAGCACAACTACCTTCCAGTAGCTGCCATAACTAGTATGCTTTAACCCACTACACCATCAGACCCTACAAAAGAAGTTGAGAATTCGAGATATATATATCTCAAACATCTCCACTTCCCGAGGGCACCAGATGAGTGTGGGGTCAGTCTGCATTTTTCGTCAAGCCACTGTCAATGTGAGAGAACTCGTGTCCAGCTTATAAGCCTATACTTGCATAAACCACAAGGGAAGATTAACAATCTTTGGACAACACCCACCAGTGAGACTCGAACCCAGAAAGCACAACTACCTTCCAGTAGCTGCCATAACTAGTATGCTTTAACCCACTACACCATCAGACCCTACAAAAGAAGTTGAGAATTCGAGATATATATATCTCAAACATCTCCACTTACCGAGGGCACCAGATGAGTGTGGGGTCAGTCTGCATTTTTCGTCAAGCCACTGTCAATGTGAGAGAACTCGTGTCCAGCTTATAAGCCTATACTTGCATAAACCACAAGGGAAGATTAACAATCTTTGGACAACACCCACCAGTGAGACTCGAACCCAGAAAGCACAACTACCTTCCAGTAGCTGCCATAACTACTATGCTTTAACCCACTACACCATCAGACCCTACAAAAGAAGTTGAGAATTCGACATATATATATCTCAAACATCTCCACTTCCCGAGGGCACCAGATGAGTGTGGGGTCAGTCTGCATTTTTCGTCAAGCCACTGTCAATGTGAGAGAACTCGTGTCCAGCTTATAAGCCTATACTTGCATAAACCACAAGGGAAGATTAACAATCTTTGGACAACACCCACCAGTGAGACTCGAACCCAGAAAGCACAACTACCTTCCAGTAGCTGCCATAACTAGTATGCTTTAACCCACTACACAATCAGACCCTACAAAAGAAGTTGAGAATTCGAGATATATATATCTCAAACATCTCCACTTCCCGAGGGCACCAGATGAGTGTGGGGTCAGTCTGCATTTTTCGTCAAGCCACTGTCAATGTGAGAGAACTCGTGTCCAGCTTATAAGCCTATACTTGCATAAACCACAAGGGAAGATTAACAATCTTTGGACAACACCCACCAGTGAGACTCGAACCCAGAAAGCACAACTACATTCCAGTAGCTGCCATAACTAGTATGCTTTAACCCACTACACCATCAGACCCTACAAAAAAAGTTGAGAATTCGACATATATATATCTCAAACATCTCCACTTCCCGAGGGCACCAGATGAGTGTGGGGTCAGTCTGCATTTTTCGTCAAGCCACTGTCAATGTGAGAGAACTCGTGTCCAGCTTATAAGCCTATACTTGCATAAACCACAAGGGAAGATTAACAATCTTTGGACAACACCCACCAGTGAGACTCGAACCCAGAAAGCACAACTACCTTCCAGTAGCTGCCATAACTAGTATGCTTTAACCCACTACACCATCAGACCCTACAAAAGAAGTTGAGAATTCGAGATATATATATCTCAAACATCTCCACTTCCCGAGGGCACCAGATGAGTGTGGGGTCAGTCTGCATTTTTCGTCAAGCCACTGTCAATGTGAGAGAACTCGTGTCCAGCTTATAAGCCTATACTTGCATAAACCACAAGGGAAGATTAACAATCTTTGGACAACACCCACCAGTGAGACTCGAACCCAGAAAGCACAACTACCTTCCAGTAGCTGCCATAACTAGTATGCTTTAACCCACTACACCATCAGACCCTACAAAAGAAGTTGAGAATTCGAGATATATATATCTCAAACATCTCCACTTCCCGAGGGCACCAGATGAGTGTGGGGTCAGTCTGCATTTTTCAGTCAAGCCACTGTCAATGTGAGTAGAACTCGTGTCCAGCTTATAAGCCTATACTTGCATAAACCACAAGGGAAGATTAACAATCTTTGGACAACACCCACCAGTGAGACTCGAACCCAGAAAGCACAACTACCTTCCAGTAGCTGCCATAACTAGTATGCTTTAACCCACTACACCATCAGACCCTACAAAAGAAGTTGAGAATTCGAGATATATATATCTCAAACATCTCCACTTCCCGAGGGCACCAGATGAGTGTGGGGTCAGTCTGCATTTTTCGTCAAGCCACTGTCAATGTGAGAGAACTCGTGTCCAGCTTATAAGCCTATACTTGCATAAACCACAAGGGAAGATTAACAATCTTTGGACAACACCCACCAGTGAGACTCGAACCCAGAAAGCACAACTACCTTCCAGTAGCTGCCATAACTAGTATGCTTTATCCCACTACACCATCAGACCCTACAAAAGAAGTTGAGAATTCGAGATATATATATCTCAAACATCTCCACTTCCCGAGGGCACCAGATGAGTGTGGGGTCAGTCTGCATTTTTCGTCAAGCCACTGTCAATGTGAGAGAACTCGTGTCCAGCTTATAAGCCTATACTTGCATAAACAACAAGGGAAGATTAACAATCTTTGGACAACACCCACCAGTGAGACTCGAACACAGAAAGCACAACTACCTTCCAGTAGCTGCCATAACTAGTATGCTTTAACCCACTACACCATCAGACCCTACAAAAGAAGTTGAGAATTCGAGATATATATATCTCAAACATCTCCACTTCCCGAGGGCACCAGATGAGTGTGGGGTCAGTCTGCATTTTTCGTCAAGCCACTGTCAATGTGAGAGAACTCGTGTCCAGCTTATAAGCCTATACTTGCATAAACCACAAGGGAAGATTAACAATCTTTGGACAACACCCACCAGTGAGACTCGAACCCAGAAAGCACAACTACCTTCCAGTAGCTGCCATAACTAGTATGCTTTAACCCACTACACCATCAGACCCTACAAAAGAAGTTGAGAATTCGAGATATATATATCTCAAACATCTCCACTTCCCGAGGGCACCAGATGAGTGTGGGGTCAGTCTGCATTTTTCGTCAAGCCACTGTCAATGTGAGAGAACTCGTGTCCAGCTTATAAGCCTATACTTGCATAAACCACAAGGGAAGATTAACAATCTTTGGACAACACCCACCAGTGAGACTCGAACCCAGAAAGCACAACTACCTTCCAGTAGCTGCCATAACTAGTATGCTTTAACCCACTACACCATCAGACCCTACAAAAGAAGTTGAGAATTCGAGATATATATATCTCAAACATCTCCACTTCCCGAGGGCACCAGATGAGTGTGGGGTCAGTCTGCATTTTTCGTCAAGCCACTGTCAATGTGAGAGAACTCGTGTCCAGCTTATAAGCCTATACTTGCATAAACCACAAGGGAAGATTAACAATCTTTGGACAACACCCACCAGTGAGACTCGAACCCAGAAAGCACAACTACCTTCCAGTAGCTGCCATAACTAGTATGCTTTAACCCACTACACCATCAGACCCTACAAAAGAAGTTGAGAATTCGAGATATATATATCTCAAACATCTCCACTTCCCTGAGGGCACCAGATGAGTGTGGGGTCAGTCTGCATTTTTCGTCAAGCCACTGTCAATGTGAGAGAACTCGTGTCCAGCTTATAAGCCTATACTTGCATAAACCACAAGGGAAGATTAACAATCTTTGGACAACACCCACCAGTGAGACTCGAACCCAGAAAGCACAACTACCTTCCAGTAGCTGCCATAACTAGTATGCTTTAACCCACTACACCATCAGACCCTACAAAAGAAGTTGAGAATTCGACATATATATATCTCAAACATCTCCACTTCCCGAGGGCACCAGATGAGTGTGGGGTCAGTCTGCATTTTTCGTCAAGCCACTGTCAATGTGAGAGAACTCGTGTCCAGCTTATAAGCCTATACTTGCATAAACCACAAGGGAAGATTAACAATCTTTGGACAACACCCACCAGTGAGACTCGAACCCAGAAAGCACAACTACCTTCCAGTAGCTGCCATAACTAGTATGCTTTAACCCACTACACCATCAGACCCTACAAAAGAAGTTGAGAATTCGAGATATATATATCTCAAACATCTCCACTTCCCGAGGGCACCAGATGAGTGTGGGGTCAGTCTGCATTTTTCGTCAAGCCACTGTCAATGTGAGAGAACTCGTGTCCAGCTTATAAGCCTATACTTGCATAAACCACAAGGGAAGATTAACAATCTTTGGACAACACCCACCAGTGAGACTCGAACCCAGAAAGCACAACTACCTTCCAGTAGCTGCCATAACTAGTATGCTTTAACCCACTACACCATCAGACCCTACAAAAGAAGTTGAGAATTCGAGATATATATATCTCAAACATCTCCACTTCCCGAGGGCACCAGATGAGTGTGGGGTCAGTCTGCATTTTTCGTCAAGCCACTGTCAATGTGAGAGAACTCGTGTCCAGCTTATAAGCCTATACTTGCATAAACCACAAGGGAAGATTAACAATCTTTGGACAACACCCACCAGTGAGACTCGAACCCAGAAAGCACAACTACCTTCCAGTAGCTGCCATAACTAGTATGCTTTAACCCAGCTACACCATCAGACCCTACAAAAGAAGTTGAGAATTCGAGATATATATATCTCAAACATCTCCACTTCCCGAGGGCACCAGATGAGTGTGGGGTCAGTCTGCATTTTTCGTCAAGCCACTGTCAATGTGAGAGAACTCGTGTCCAGCTTATAAGCCTATACTTGCATAAACCACAAGGGAAGATTAACAATCTTTGGACAACACCCACCAGTGAGACTCGAACCCAGAAAGCACAACTACCTTCCAGTAGCTGCCATAACTAGTATGCTTTAACCCACTACACCATCAGACCCTACAAAAGAAGTTGAGAATTCGAGATATATATATCTCAAACATCTCCACTTCCCGAGGGCACCAGATGAGTGTGGGGTCAGTCTTCATTTTTCGTCAAGCCACTGTCAATGTGAGAGAACTCGTGTCCAGCTTATAAGCCTATACTTGCATAAACCACAAGGGAAGATTAACAATCTTTGGACAACACCCACCAGTGAGACTCGAACCCAGAAAGCACAACTACCTTCCAGTAGCTGCCATAACTAGTATGCTTTAACCCACTACACCATCAGACCCTACAAAAGAAGTTGAGAATTCGAGATATATATATCTCAAACATCTCCACTTCCCGAGGGCACCAGATGAGTGTGGGGTCAGTCTGCATTTTTCGTCAAGCCACTGTCAATGTGAGAGAACTCGTGTCCAGCTTATAAGCCTATACTTGCATAAACCACAAGGGAAGATTAACAATCTTTGGACAACACCCACCAGTGAGACTCGAACCCAGAAAGCACAACTACCTTCCAGTAGCTGCCATAACTAGTATGCTTTAACCCACTACACCATCAGACCCTACAAAAGAAGTTGAGAATTCGAGATATATATATCTCAAACATCTCCACTTCCCGAGGGCACCAGATGAGTGTGGGGTCAGTCTGCATTTTTCGTCAAGCCACTGTCAATGTGAGAGAACTCGTGTCCAGCTTATAAGCCTATACTTGCATAAACCACAAGGGAAGATTAACAATCTTTGGACAACACCCACCAGTGAGACTCGAACCCAGAAAGCACAACTACCTTCCAGTAGCTGCCATAACTAGTATGCTTTAACCCACTACACCATCAGACCCTACAAAAGAAGTTGAGAATTCGAGATATATATATCTCAAACATCTCCACTTCCCGAGGGCACCAGATGAGTGTGGGGTCAGTCTGCATTTTTCGTCAAGCCACTGTCAATGTGAGAGAACTCGTGTCCAGCTTATAAGCCTATACTTGCATAAACCACAAGGGAAGATTAACAATCTTTGGACAACACCCACCAGTGAGACTCGAACCCAGAAAGCACAACTACCTTCCAGTAGCTGCCATAACTAGTATGCTTTAACCCACTACACCATCAGACCCTACAAAAGAAGTTGAGAATTCGAGATATATATATCTCAAACATCTCCACTTCCCGAGGGCACCAGATGAGTGTGGGGTCAGTCTGCATTTTTCGTCAAGCCACTGTCAATGTGAGAGAACTCGTGTCCAGCTTATAAGCCTATACTTGCATAAACCACAAGGGAAGATTAACAATCTTTGGACAACACCCACCAGTGAGACTCGAACCCAGAAAGCACAACTACCTTCCAGTAGCTGCCATAACTAGTATGCTTTAACCCACTACACCATCAGACCCTACAAAAGAAGTTGAGAATTCGAGATATATATATCTCAAACATCTCCACTTCCCGAGGGCACCAGATGAGTGTGGGGTCAGTCTGCATTTTTCGTCAAGCCACTGTCAATGTGAGAGAACTCGTGTCCAGCTTATAAGCCTATACTTGCATAAACCACAAGGGAAGATTAACAATCTTTGGACAACACCCACCAGTGAGACTCGAACCCAGAAAGCACAACTACCTTCCAGTAGCTGCCATAACTAGTATGCTTTAACCCACTACACCATCAGACCCTACAAAAGAAGTTGAGAATTCGAGATATATATATCTCAAACATCTCCACTTCCCGAGGGCACCAGATGAGTGTGGGGTCAGTCTGCATTTTTCGTCAAGCCACTGTCAATGTGAGAGAACTCGTGTCCAGCTTATAAGCCTATACTTGCATAAACCACAAGGGAAGATTAACAATCTTTGGACAACACCCACCAGTGAGACTCGAACCCAGAAAGCACAACTACCTTCCAGTAGCTGCCATAACTAGTATGCTTTAACCCACTACACCATCAGACCCTACAAAAGAAGTTGAGAATTCGAGATATATATATCTCAAACATCTCCACTTCCCGAGGGCACCAGATGAGTGTGGGGTCAGTCTGCATTTTTCGTCAAGCCACTGTCAATGTGAGAGAACTCGTGTCCAGCTTATAAGCCTATACTTGCATAAACCACAAGGGAAGATTAACAATCTTTGGACAACACCCACCAGTGAGACTCGAACCCAGAAAGCACAACTACCTTCCAGTAGCTGCCATAACTAGTATGCTTTAACCCACTACACCATCAGACCCTACAAAAGAAGTTGAGAATTCGAGATATATATATCTCAAACATCTCCACTTCCCGAGGGCACCAGATGAGTGTGGGGTCAGTCTGCATTTTTCGTCAAGCCACTGTCAATGTGAGAGAACTCGTGTCCAGCTTATAAGCCTATACTTGCATAAACCACAAGGGAAGATTAACAATCTTTGGACAACACCCACCAGTGAGACTCGAACCCAGAAAGCACAACTACCTTCCAGTAGCTGCCATAACTAGTATGCTTTAACCCACTACACCATCAGACCCTACAAAAGAAGTTGAGAATTCGAGATATATATATCTCAAACATCTCCACTTCCCGAGGGCACCAGATGAGTGTGGGGTCAGTCTGCATTTTTCGTCAAGCCACTGTCAATGTGAGAGAACTCGTGTCCAGCTTATAAGCCTATACTTGCATAAACCACAAGGGAAGATTAACAATCTTTGGACAACACCCACCAGTGAGACTCGAACCCAGAAAGCACAACTACCTTCCAGTAGCTGCCATAACTAGTATGCTTTAACCCACTACACCATCAGACCCTACAAAAGAAGTTGAGAATTCGAGATATATATATCTCAAACATCTCCACTTCCCGAGGGCACCAGATGAGTGTGGGGTCAGTCTGCATTTTTCGTCAAGCCACTGTCAATGTGAGAGAACTCGTGTCCAGCTTATAAGCCTATACTTGCATAAACCACAAGGGAAGATTAACAATCTTTGGACAACACCCACCAGTGAGACTCGAACCCAGAAAGCACAACTACCTTCCAGTAGCTGCCATAACTAGTATGCTTTAACCCACTACACCATCAGACCCTACAAAAGAAGTTGAGAATTCGAGATATATATATCTCAAACATCTCCACTTCCCGAGGGCACCAGATGAGTGTGGGGTCAGTCTGCATTTTTCGTCAAGCCACTGTCAATGTGAGAGAACTCGTGTCCAGCTTATAAGCCTATACTTGCATA
>NW_027190355.1:0-41977 GCF_040958095.1 Procambarus clarkii | reverse complement strand
AGAGTAACCTCTCACTTGTCTAGTGCCCTCGGGAAGTGGAGATATTTGAGGTGTATATGTATCTCGAAGTCTCTACTTCTTTTGTAGGGTCTGATGGTGTAGTGGGTTAAGGCGTACTAGTTTTGGCAGCTACTGGAAGGTAGTTGTGCTTTCTGGGTTCGAGGCCCACTGGTGGGTGTTGTCCAAAGATTGTTAATCTTCACTTGTGGTTTATGCAAGTATAGGCTTATAGCATGGACACGAGTTCTCTCACATTAACAGTGGCTTGATGAAAAACGCAGAGTAACCTCTCACTTGTCTAGTGCCCTCGGGAAGTGGAGATATTTGAGGTGTATATATATCTCGAAGTCTCTACTTCTTTTGTAGGGTCTGATGGTGTAGTGGGTTAAGGCGTACTAGTTATGGCAGCTACTGGAAGGTAGTTGTGCTTTCTGGGTTCGAGGCCCACTGGTGGGTGTTGTCCAAAGATTGTTAATTTTCACTTGTGGTTTATGCAAGTATAGGCTTATAGCATGGACACGAGTTCTCTCACATTAACAGTGGCTTGATGAAAAATGCAGAGTAACCTCTCACTTGTCTAGTGCCCTCGGGAAGTGGAGATATTTGAGGTGTATATATATCTCGAAGTCTCTACTTCTTTTGTAGGGTCTGATGGTGTAGTGGGTTAAGGCGTACTAGTTATGGCAGCTACTGGAAGGTAGTTGTGCTTTCTGGGTTCGAGGCCCACTGGTGGGTGTTGTCCAAAGATTGTTAATTTTCACTTGTGGTTTATGCAAGTATAGGCTTATAGCATGGACACGAGTTCTCTCACATTAACAGTGGCTTGATGAAAAATGCAGAGTAACCTCTCACTTGTCTAGTGCCCTCGGGAAGTGGAGATATTTGAGGTGTAAATATATCTCGAAGTCTCTACTTCTTTTGTAGGGTCTGATGGTGTAGTGGGTTAAGGCGTACTAGTTATGGCAGCTACTGGAAGGTAGTTGTGCTTTCTGGGTTCGAGGCCCACTGGTGGGTGTTGTCCAAAGATTGTTAATCTTCACTTGTGGTTTATGCAAGTATAGGCTTATAGCATGGACACGAGTTCTCTCACATTAACAGTGGCTTGATGAAAAACGCAGAGTAACCTGTCACTTGTCTAGTGCCCTCGGGAAGTGGAGATATTTGAGGTGTATATATATCTCGAAAGTCTCTACTTCTTTTGTAGGGTCTGATGGTGTAGTGGGTTAAGGCGTACTAGTTATGGCAGCTACTGGAAGGTAGTTGTGCTTTCTGGGTTCGAGGCCCACTGGTGGGTGTTGTCCAAAGATTGTTAATCTTCACTTGTGGTTTATGCAAGTATAGGCTTATAGCATGGACACGAGTTCTCTCACATTAACAGTGGCTTGATGAAAAATGCAGAGTAACCTCTCACTTGTCTAGAGCCCTCGGGAAGTTTAGATATTTGAGGTGTATATATATCTCGAAGTCTCTACTTCTTTTGTAGGGTCTGATGGTGTAGTGGGTTAAGGCATACTAGTTATGGCAGCTACTGGAAGGTAGTTGTGCTTTCTGGGTTCGAGGCCCACTGGTGGGTGTTGTCCAAAGATTGTTAATCTTCACTTGTGGTTAATGCAAGTATAGGCTTATAGCATGGACACGAGTTCTCTCACATTAACAGTGGCTTGATGAAAAATGCAGAGTAACCTCTCACTTGTCTAGTGCCCTCGGGAAGTGGAGATATTTGAGGTGTAAATATATCTCGAAGTCTCTACTTCTTTTGTAGGGTCTGATGGTGTAGTGGGTTAAGGCGTACTAGTTATGGCAGCTACTGGAAGGTAGTTGTGCTTTCTGGGTTCGAGGCCCACTGGTGGGAGTTGTCCAAAGATTGTTAATCTTCACTTGTGGTTTATGCAAGTATAGGCTTATAGCATGGACACGAGTTCTCTCACATTAACAGTGGCTTGATGAAAAACGCAGAGTAACCTCTCACTTGTCTAGTGCCCTCGGGAAGTGGAGATATTTGAGGTGTATATATATCTCGAAGTCTCTACTTCTTTTGTAGGGTCTGATGGTGTAGTGGGTTAAGGCGTACTAGTTATGGCAGCTACTGGAAGGTAGTTGTGCTTTCTGGGTTCGAGGCCCACTGGTGGGTGTTGTCCTAAGATTGTTAATCTTCACTTGTGGTTTATGCAAGTATAGGCTTATAGCATGGACACGAGTTCTCTCACATTAACAGTGGCTTGATGAAAAATGCAGAGTAACCTCTCACTTGTCTAGTGCCCTCGGGAAGTGGAGATATTTGAGGTGTATATATATCTCAAAGTCTCTACTTCTTTTGTAGGGTCTGATAGTGTAGTGGGTTAAGGCGTACTAGTTATGGCAGCTACTGGAAGGTAGTTGTGCTTTCTGGGTTCGAGGCCCACTGGTGGGTGTTGTCCTAAGATTGTTAATCTTCACTTGTGGTTTATGCAAGTATAGGCTTATAGCATGGACACGAGTTCTCTCACATTAACAGTGGCTTGATGAAAAACGCAGAGTAAGCTCTCACTTGTCTAGTGCCCTCGGGAAGTGGAGATATTTGAGGTGTATATATATCTCGAAGTCTCTACTTCTTTTGTAGGGTCTGATGGTGTAGTGGGTTAAGGCGTACTAGTTATGGCAGCTACTGGAAGGTAGTTGTGCTTTCTGGGTTCGAGGCCCACTGGTGGGTAGTTGTCCTAAGATTGTTAATCTTCACTTGTGGTTTATGCAAGTATAGGCTTATAGCATGGACACGAGTTCTCTCACATTAACAGTGGCTTGATGAGAAACGCAGAGTAACCTCTCACTTGTCTAGTGCCCTCGGGAAGTGGAGATATTTGAGGTGTATATATATCTCGAAGTCTCTACTTCTTTTGTAGGGTCTGATGGTGTAGTGGGTTAAGGCGTACTAGTTATGGCAGCTACTGGAAGGTAGTTGTGCTTTCTGGGTTCGAGGCCCACTGGTGGGTGTTGTCCTAAGATTGTTAATCTTCACTTGTGGTTTATGCAAGTATAGGCTTATAGCATGGACACGAGTTCTCTCACATTAACAGTGGCTTGATGAAAAACGCAGAGTAACCTTCTCACTTGTCTAGTGCCCTCGGGAAGTGGAGATATTTGAGGTGTATATATATCTCGAAGTCTCTACTTCTTTTGTAGGGTCTGATGGTGTAGTGGGTTAAGGCGTACTAGTTATGGCAGCTACTGGAAGGTAGTTGTGCTTTCTGGGTTCGAGGCCCACTGGTGGGTGTTGTCCAAAGATTGTTAATCTTCACTTGTGGTTTATGCAAGTATAGGCTTATAGCATGGACACGAGTTCTCTCACATTAACAGTGGCTTGATGAAAAACTGCAGAGTAACCTCTCACTTGTCTAGTGCCCTCGGGAAGTGGAGATATTTGAGGTGTAAATATATCTCGAAGTCTCTACTTCTTTTGTAGGGTCTGATGGTGTAGTGGGTTAAGGCGTACTAGTTATGGCAGCTACTGGAAGGTAGTTGTGCTTTCTGGGTTCGAGGCCCACTGGTGGGTGTTGTCCAAAGATTGTTAATCTTCACTTGTGGTTTATGCAAGTATAGGCTTATAGCATGGACACGAGTTCTCTCACATTAACAGTGGCTTGATGAAAAACGCAGAGTAACCTCGTCACTTGTCTAGTGCCCTCGGGAAGTGGAGATATTTGAGGTGTATATATATCTCGAAAGTCTCTACTTCTTTTGTAGGGTCTGATGGTGTAGTGGGTTAAGGCCGTACTAGTTATGGCAGCTACTGGAAGGTAGTTGTGCTTTCTGTGTTCGAGGCCCACTGGTGGGTGTTGTCCAAAGATTGTTAATCTTCACTTGTGGTTTATGCAAGTATAGGCATTATAGCATGGACACGAGTTTCTCTCACATTAACAGTGGCTTGATGAAAAACGCAGAGTAACCTCTCACTTGTCTAGTGCCCTCGGGAAGTGGAGATATTTGAGGTGTATATATATCTCGAAGTCTCTACTTCTTTTGTAGGGTCTGATGGTGTAGTGGGTTAAGGCGTACTAGTTATGGCAGCTACTGGAAGGTAGTTGTGCTTTCTGGGTTCGAGGCCCACTGGTGGGTGTTGTCCAAAGATTGTTAATCTTCACTTGTGGTTTATGCAAGTATAGGCTTATAGCATGGACACGAGTTCTCTCACATTAACAGTGGCTTGATGAAAAACGCAGAGTAACCTCTCACTTGTCTAGTGCCCTCGGGAAGTGGAGATATTTGTGGTGTATATATATCTCGAAAGTCTCTACTTCTTTTGTAGGGTCTGATGATGTAGTGGGTTAAGGCGTACTAGTTATGGCAGCTACTGGAAGGTAGTTGTGCTTTCTGGGTTCGAGGCCCACTGGTGGGAGTTGTCCAAAGATTGTTAATCTTCACTTGTGGTTTATGCAAGTATAGGCTTATAGCATGGACACGAGTTCTCTCACATTAACAGTGGCTTGATGAAAAACGCAGAGTAACCTCTCACTTGTCTAGTGCCCTCGGGAAGTGGAGATATTTGAGGTGTATATATTCTCGAAGTCTCTACTTCTTTTGTAGGGTCTGATGGTGTAGTGGGTTAAGGCGTACTAGTTATGGCAGCTACTGGAAGGTAGTTGTGCTTTCTGGGTTCGAGGCCCACTGGTGGGTGTTGTCCTAAGATTGTTAATCTTCACTTGTGGTTTATGCAAGTATAGGCTTATAGCATGGACACGAGTTCTCTCACATTAACAGTGGCTTGATGAAAAACGCAGAGTAACCTCTCACTTGTCTAGTGCCCTCGGGAAGTGGAGATATTTGAGGTGTATATATATCTCGAAGTCTCTACTTCTTTTGTAGGTTCTGATGGTGTAGTGGGTTAAGGCGTACTAGTTATGGCAGCTACTGGAAGGTAGTTGTGCTTTCTGGGTTCGAGGCCCACTGGTGGGTGTTGTCCTAAGATTGTTAATCTTCACTTGTGGTTTATGCAAGTATAGGCTTATAGCATGGACACGAGTTCTCTCACATTAACAGTGGCTTGATGAAAAACGCAGAGTAAGCTCTCACTTGTCTAGTGCCCTCGGGAAGTGGAGATATTTGAGGTGTATATATATCTCGAAGTCTCTACTTCTTTTGTAGGGTCTGATGGTGTAGTGGGTTAAGGCGTACTAGTTATGGCAGCTACTGGAAGGTAGTTGTGCTTTCTGGGTTCGAGGCCCACTGGTGGGAGTTGTCCTAAGATTGTTAATCTTCACTTGTGGTTTATGCAAGTATAGGCTTATAGCATGGACACGAGTTCTCTCACATTAACAGTGGCTTGATGAGAAACGCAGAGTAACCTCTCACTTGTCTAGTGCCCTCGGGAAGTGGAGATATTTGAGGTGTATATGTATCTCGAAGTCTCTACTTCTTTTGTAGGGTCTGATGGTGTAGTGGGTTAAGGCGTACTAGTTATGGCAGCTACTGGAAGGTAGTTGTGCTCTCTGGGTTCGAGGCCCACTGGTGGGTGTTGTCCAAAGATTGTTAATCTTCACTTGTGGTTTATGCAAGTATAGGCTTATAGCATGGACACGAGTTCTCTCACATTAACAGTGGCTTGATGAAAAACGCAGAGTAACCTCTCACTTGTCTAGTGCCCTCGGGAAGTGGAGATATTTGAGGTGTATATATATCTCGAAGTCTCTACTTCTTTTGTAGGGTCTGATGGTGTAGTGGGTTAAGGCGTACTAGTTATGGCAGCTACTGGAAGGTAGTTGTGCTTTCTGGGTTCGAGGCCCACTGGTGGGTGTTGTCCAAAGATTGTTAATTTTCACTTGTGGTTTATGCAAGTATAGGCTTATAGCATGGACACGAGTTCTCTCACATTAACAGTGGCTTGATGAAAAATGCAGAGTAACCTCTCACTTGTCTAGTGCCCTCGGGAAGTGGAGATATTTGAGGTGTATATATATCTCGAAGTCTCTACTTCTTTTGTAGGGTCTGATGGTGTAGTGGGTTAAGGCGTACTAGTTATGGCAGCTACTGGAAGGTAGTTGTGCTTTCTGGGTTCGAGGCCCACTGGTGGGTGTTGTCCAAAGATTGTTAATTTTCACTTGTGGTTTATGCAAGTATAGGCTTATAGCATGGACACGAGTTCTCTCACATTAACAGTGGCTTGATGAAAAATGCAGAGTAACCTCTCACTTGTCTAGTGCCCTCGGGAAGTGGAGATATTTGAGGTGTAAATATATCTCGAAGTCTCTACTTCTTTTGTAGGGTCTGATGGTGTAGTGGGTTAAGGCGTACTAGTTATGGCAGCTACTGGAAGGTAGTTGTGCTTTCTGGGTTCGAGGCCCACTGGTGGGTGTTGTCCAAAGATTGTTAATCTTCAATTGTGGTTTATGCAAGTATAGGCTTATAGCATGGACACGAGTTCTCTCACATTAACAGTGGCTTGATGAAAAACGCAGAGTAACCTGTCACTTGTCTAGTGCCCTCGGGAAGTGGAGATATTTGAGGTGTATATATATCTCAAAGTCTCTACTTCTTTTGTAGGGTCTGATGGTGTAGTGGGTTAAGCCGTACTAGTTATGGCAGCTACTGGAAGGTAGTTGTGCTTTCTGTGTTCGAGGCCCACTGGTGGGTGTTGTCCAAAGATTGTTAATCTTCACTTGTGGTTTATGCAAGTATAGGCATATAGCATGGACACGAGTTTTCTCACATTAACAGTGGCTTGATGAAAAACGCAGAGTAACCTCTCACTTGTCTAGTGCCCTCGGGAAGTGGAGATATTTGAGGTGTATATATATCTCGAAGTCTCTACTTCTTTTGTAGGGTCTGATGGTGTAGTGGGTTAAGGCGTACTAGTTATGGCAGCTACTGGAAGGTAGTTGTGCTTTCTGGGTTCGAGGCCCACTGGTGGGTGTTGTCCAAAGATTGTTAATCTTCACTTGTGGTTTATGCAAGTATAGGCTTATAGCATGGACACGAGTTCTCTCACATTAACAGTGGCTTGATGAAAAACGCAGAGTAACCTCTCACTTGTCTAGTGCCCTCGGGAAGTGGAGATATTTGTGGTGTATATATATCTCGAAATCTCTACTTCTTTTGTAGGGTCTGATGGTGTAGTGGGTTAAGGCGTACTAGTTATGGCAGCTACTGGAAGGTAGTTGTGCTTTCTGGGTTCGAGGCCCACTGGTGGGTGTTGTCCTAAGATTGTTAATCTTCACTTGTGGTTTATGCAAGTATAGGCTTATAGCATGGACACGAGTTCTCTCACATTAACAGTGGCTTGATGAAAAACGCAGAGTAACCTCTCACTTGTCTAGTGCCCTCGGGAAGTGGAGATATTTGAGGTGTATATATATCTCGAAGTCTCTACTTCTTTTGTAGGGTCTGATGGTGTAGTGGGTTAAGGCGTAATAGTTATGGCAGCTACTGGAAGGTAGTTGTGCTTTCTGGGTTCGAGGCCCACTGGTGGGTGTTGTCCTAAGATTGTTAATCTTCACTTGTGGTTTATGCAAGTATAGGCTTATAGCATGGACACGAGTTCTCTCACATTAACAGTGGCTTGATGAGAAACGCAGAGTAACCTCTCACTTGTCTAGTGCCCTTGGGAAGTGGAGATATTTGAGGTGTATATATATCTCGAAGTCTCTACTTCTTTTGTAGGGTCTGATGGTGTAGTGGGTTAAGGCGTACTAGTTATGGCAGCTACTGGAAGGTAGTTGTGCTTTCTGGGTTCGAGGCCCACTGGTGGGTGTTGTCCAAAGATTGTTAATCTTCACTTGTGGTTTATGCAAGTATAGGCTTATAGCATGGACACGAGTTTTCTCACATTAACAGTGGCTTGATGAAAAACGCAGAGTAACCTCTCACTTGTCTAGTGCCCTCGGGAAGTGGAGATATTTGAGGTGTATATATATCTCGAAGTCTCTACTTCTTTTGTAGGGTCTGATGGTGTAGTGGGTTAAGGCGTACTAGTTATGGCAGCTACTGGAAGGTAGTTGTGCTTTCTGGGTTCGAGGCCCACTGGTGGGTGTTGTCCAAAGATTGTTAATCTTCACTTGTGGTTTATGCAAGTATAGGCTTATAGCATGGACACGAGTTCTCTCACATTAACAGTGGCTTGATGAAAAACTCAGAGTAACCTCTCACTTGTCTAGTGCCCTCGGGAAGTGGAGATATTTGAGGTGTATATATATCTCGAAGTCTCTACTTCTTTTGTAGGGTCTGATGGTGTAGTGGGTTAAGGCGTACTAGTTATGGCAGCTACTGAAAGGTAGTTGTGCTTTCTGGGTTCGAGGCCCACTGGTGGGTGTTGTCCTAAGATTGTTAATCTTCACTTGTGGTTTATGCAAGTATAGGCTTATAGCATGGACACGAGTTCTCTCACATTAACAGTGGCTTGATGAAAAACGCAGAGTAACCTCTCACTTGTCTAGTGCAATCGGGAAGTGGAGATATTTGAGGTGTATATATATCTCGAAGTCTCTACTTCTTTTGTAGGGTCTGATGGTGTAGTGGGTTAAGGCATACTAGTTATGGCAGCTACTGGAAGGTAGTTGTGCTTTCTGGGTTCGAGGCCCACTGGTGGGTGTTGTCCTAAGATTGTTAATCTTCACTTGTGGTTTATGCAAGTATAGGCTTATAGCATGGACACGAGTTCTCTCACATTAACAGTGGCTTGATGAGAAACGCAGAGTAACCTCTCACTTGTCTAGTGCCCTCGGGAAGTGGAGATATTTGAGGTGTATATATATCTCGAAGTCTCTACTTCTTTTGTAGGGTCTGATGGTGTAGTGGGTTAAGGCGTACTAGTTATGGCAGCTACTGGAAGGTAGTTGTGCTTTCTGGGTTCGAGGCCCACTGGTGGGTGTTGTCCAAAGATTGTTAATCTTCACTTGTGGTTTATGCAAGTATAGGCTTATAGCATGGACACGAGTTTTCTCACATTAACAGTGGCTTGATAAAAAACGCAGAGTAACCTCTCACTTGTCTAGTGCCCTCGGGAAGTGGAGATATTTGAGGTGTATATATATCTCGAATTCTCTACTTCTTTTGTAGGGTCTGATGGTGTAGTGGGTTAAGGCGTACTAGTTATGGCAGCTACTGGAAGGTAGTTGTGCTTTCTGGGTTCGAGGCCCACTGGTGGGTGTTGTCCAAAGATTGTTAATTTTCACTTGTGGTTTATGCACGTATAGGCTTATAGCATGGACACGAGTTCTCTCACATTAACAGTGGCTTGATGAAAAATGCAGAGTAACCTCTCACTTGTCTAGTGCCCTCGGGAAGTGGAGATATTTGAGGTGTAAATATATCTCGAAGTCTCTACTTCTTTTGTAGGGTCTGATGGTGTAGTGGGTTAAGGCGTACTAGTTATGGCAGCTACTGGAAGGTAGTTGTGCTTTCTGGGTTCGAGGCCCACTGGTGGGTGTTGTCCAAAGATTGTTAATCTTCACTTGTGGTTTATGCAAGTATAGGCTTATAGCATGGACACGAGTTTTCTCACATTAACAGTGGCTTGATGAAAAACGCAGAGTAACCTCTCACTTGTCTAGTGCCCTCGGGAAGTGGAGATATTTGAGGTGTATATATATCTCGAAGTCTCTACTTCTTTTGTAGGGTCTGATGGTGTAGTGGGTTAAGGCGTAATAGTTATGGCAGCTACTGGAAGGTAGTTGTGCTTTCTGGGTTCGAGGCCCACTGGTGGGTGTTGTCCAAAGATTGTTAATCTTCACTTGTGGTTTATGCAAGTATAGGCTTATAGCATGGACACGAGTTCTCTCACATTAACAGTGGCTTGATGAAAAACGCAGAGTAACCTCTCACTTGTCTAGTGCCCTCGGGAAGTGGAGATATTTGAGGTGTATATATATCTCGAAGTCTCTACTTCTTTTGTAGGGTCTGATGGTGTAGTGGGTTAAGGCGTACTAGTTATGGCAGCTACTGGAAGGTAGTTGTGCTTTCTGGGTTCGAGGCCCACTGGTGGGTGTTGTCCAAAGATTGTTAATCTTCACTTGTGGTTTATGCAAGTATAGGCTTATAGCATGGACACGAGTTCTCTCACATTAACAGTGGCTTGATGAAAAACGCAGAGTAACCTCTCACTTGTCTAGTGTCCTCGAGAAGTGGAGATATTTGAGGTGTATATATATCTCGAAGTCTCTACTTCTTTTGTAGGGTCTGATGGTGTAGTGGGTTAAGGCGTACTAGTTATGGCAGCTACTGGAAGGTAGTTGTGCTTTCTGGGTTCGAGGCCCACTGGTGGGTGTTGTCCTAAGATTGTTAATCTTCACTTGTGGTTTATGCAAGTATAGGCTTATAGCATGGACACGAGTTCTCTCACATTAACAGTGGCTTGATGAAAAACGCAGAGTAAACTCTCACTTGTCTAGTGCCCTCGGGAAGTGGAGATATTTGAGGTGTATATATATCTCGAAGTGTCTACTTCTTTTGTAGGGTCTGATGGTGTAGTGGGTTAAGGCGTACTAGTTATGGCAGCTACTGGAAGGTAGTTGTGCTTTCTGGGTTCGAGGCCCACTGGTGGGAGTTGTCCTAAGATTGTTAATCTTCACTTGTGGTTTATGCAAGTATAGGCTTATAGCATGGACACGAGTTCTCTCACATTAACAGTGGCTTGATGAGAAACGCAGAGTAACCTCTCACTTGTCTAGTGCCCTCGGGAAGTGGAGATATTTGAGGTGTATATGTATCTCGAAGTCTCTACTTCTTTTGTAGGGTCTGATGGTGTAGTGGGTTAAGGCGTACTAGTTTTGGCAGCTACTGGAAGGTAGTTGTGCTTTCTGGGTTCGAGGCCCACTGGTGGGTGTTGTCCAAAGATTGTTAATCTTCACTTGTGGTTTATGCAAGTATAGGCTTATAGCATGGACACGAGTTCTCTCACATTAACAGTGGCTTGATGAAAAACGCAGAGTAACCTCTCACTTGTCTAGTGCCCTCGGGAAGTGGAGATATTTGAGGTGTATATATATCTCGAAGTCTCTACTTCTTTTGTAGGGTCTGATGGTGTAGTGGGTTAAGGCGTACTAGTTATGGCAGCTACTGGAAGGTAGTTGTGCTTTCTGGGTTCGAGGCCCACTGGTGGGTGTTGTCCAAAGATTGTTAATTTTCACTTGTGGTTTATGCAAGTATAGGCTTATAGCATGGACACGAGTTCTCTCACATTAACAGTGGCTTGATGAAAAATGCAGAGTAACCTCTCACTTGTCTAGTGCCCTCGGGAAGTGGAGATATTTGAGGTGTATATATATCTCGAAGTCTCTACTTCTTTTGTAGGGTCTGATGGTGTAGTGGGTTAAGGCGTACTAGTTATGGCAGCTACTGGAAGGTAGTTGTGCTTTCTGGGTTCGAGGCCCACTGGTGGGTGTTGTCCAAAGATTGTTAATTTTCACTTGTGGTTTATGCAAGTATAGGCTTATAGCATGGACACGAGTTCTCTCACATTAACAGTGGCTTGATGAAAAATGCAGAGTAACCTCTCACTTGTCTAGTGCCCTCGGGAAGTGGAGATATTTGAGGTGTAAATATATCATGAAGTCTCTACTTCTTTTGTAGGGTCTGATGGTGTAGTGGGTTAAGGCGTACTAGTTATGGCAGCTACTGGAAGGTAGTTGTGCTTTCTGGGTTCGAGGCCCACTGGTGGGTGTTGTCCAAAGATTGTTAATCTTCACTTGTGGTCTATGCAAGTATAGGCTTATAGCATGGACACGAGTTCTCTCACATTAACAGTGGCTTGATGAAAAACGCAGAGTAACCTGTCACTTGTCTAGTGCCCTCGGGAAGTGGAGATATTTGAGGTGTATATATATCTCGAAGTCTCTACTTCTTTTGTAGGGTCTGATGGTGTAGTGGGTTAAGCCGTACTAGTTATGGCAGCTACTGGAAGGTAGTTGTGCTTTCTGTGTTCGAGGCCCACTGGTGGGTGTTGTCCAAAGATTGTTAATCTTCACTTGTGGTTTATGCAAGTATAGGCTTATAGCATGGACACGAGTTTTCTCACATTAACAGTGGCTTGATGAAAAACGCAGAGTAACCTCTCACTTGTCTAGTGCCCTCGGGAAGTGGAGATATTTGAGGTGTATATATATCTCGAAGTGTCTACTTCTTTTGTAGGGTCTGATGGTGTAGTGGGTTAAGGCGTACTAGTTATGGCAGCTACTGGAAGGTAGTTGTGCTTTCTGGGTTCGAGGCCCACTGGTGGGAGTTGTCCTAAGATTGTTAATCTTCACTTGTGGTTTATGCAAGTATAGGCTTATAGCATGGACACGAGTTCTCTCACATTAACAGTGGCTTGATGAGAAACGCAGAGTAACCTCTCACTTGTCTAGTGCCCTCGGGAAGTGGAGATATTTGAGGTGTATATATATCTCGAAGTCTCTACTTCTTTTGTAGGGTCTGATGGTGTAGTGGGTTAAGGCGTACTAGTTATGGCAGCTACTGGAAGGTAGTTGTGCTTTCTGGGTTCGAGGCCCACTGGTGGGTGTTGTCCAAAGATTGTTAATTTTCACTTGTGGTTTATGCAAGTATAGGCTTATAGCATGGACACGAGTTCTCTCACATTAACAGTGGCTTGATGAAAAATGCAGAGTAACCTCTCACTTGTCTAGTGCCCTCGGGAAGTGGAGATATTTGAGGTGTAAATATATCTCGAAGTCTCTACTTCTTTTGTAGGGTCTGATGGTGTAGTGGGTTAAGGCGTACTAGTTATGGCAGCTACTGGAAGGTAGTTGTGCTTTCTGGGTTCGAGGCCCACTGGTGGGTGTTGTCCAAAGATTGTTAATCTTCACTTGTGGTTTATGCAAGTATAGGCTTATAGCATGGACACGAGTTCTCTCACATTAACAGTGGCTTGATGAAAAACGCAGAGTAACCTGTCACTTGTCTAGTGCCCTCGGGAAGTGGAGATATTTGAGGTGTATATATATCTCAAAGTCTCTACTTCTTTTGTAGGGTCTGATGGTGTAGTGGGTTAAGCCGTACTAGTTATGGCAGCTACTGGAAGGTAGTTGTGCTTTCTGTGTTCGAGGCCCACTGGTGGGTGTTGTCCAAAGATTGTTAATCTTCACTTGTGGTTTATGCAAGTATAGGCATATAGCATGGACACGAGTTTTCTCACATTAACAGTGGCTTGATGAAAAACGCAGAGTAACCTCTCACTTGTCTAGTGCCCTCGGGAAGTGGAGATATTTGAGGTGTATATATATCTCGAAGTCTCTACTTCTTTTGTAGGGTCTGATGGTGTAGTGGGTTAAGGCGTACTAGTTATGGCAGCTACTGGAAGGTAGTTGTGCTTTCTGGGTTCGAGGCCCACTGGTGGGTGTTGTCCAAAGATTGTTAATCTTCACTTGTGGTTTATGCAAGTATAGGCTTATAGCATGGACACGAGTTCTCTCACATTAACAGTGGCTTGATGAAAAACGCAGAGTAACCTCTCACTTGTCTAGTGCCCTCGGGAAGTGGAGATATTTGTGGTGTATATATATCTCGAAATCTCTTCTTCTTTTGTAGGGTCTGATGATGTAGTGGGTTAAGGCGTACTAGTTATGGCAGCTACTGGAAGGTAGTTGTGCTTTCTGGGTTCGAGGCCCACTGGTGGGAGTTGTCCAAAGATTGTTAATCTTCACTTGTGGTTTATGCAAGTATAGGCTTATAGCATGGACACGAGTTCTCTCACATTAACAGTGGCTTGATGAAAAACGCAGAGTAACCTCTCACTTGTCTAGTGCCCTCGGGAAGTGGAGATATTTGAGGTGTATATATTTCTCGAAGTCTCTACTTCTTTTGTAGGGTCTGATGGTGTAGTGGGTTAAGGCGTACTAGTTATGGCAGCTACTGGAAGGTAGTTGTGCTTTCTGGGTTCGAGGCCCACTGGTGGGTGTTGTCCTAAGATTGTTAATCTTCACTTGTGGTTTATGCAAGTATAGGCTTATAGCATGGACACGAGTTCTCTCACATTAACAGTGGCTTGATGAAAAACGCAGAGTAACCTCTCACTTGTCTAGTGCCCTCGGGAAGTGGAGATATTTGAGGTGTATATATATCTCGAAGTCTCTACTTCTTTTGTAGGTTCTGATGGTGTAGTGGGTTAAGGCGTACTAGTTATGGCAGCTACTGGAAGGTAGTTGTGCTTTCTGGGTTCGAGGCCCACTGGTGGGTGTTGTCCTAAGATTGTTAATCTTCACTTGTGGTTTATGCAAGTATAGGCTTATAGCATGGACACGAGTTCTCTCACATTAACAGTGGCTTGATGAAAAACGCAGAGTAAGCTCTCACTTGTCTAGTGCCCTCGGGAAGTGGAGATATTTGAGGTGTATATATATCTCGAAGTCTCTACTTCTTTTGTAGGGTCTGATGGTGTAGTGGGTTAAGGCGTACTAGTTATGGCAGCTACTGGAAGGTAGTTGTGCTTTCTGGGTTCGAGGCCCACTGGTGGGAGTTGTCCTAAGATTGTTAATCTTCACTTGTGGTTTATGCAAGTATAGGCTTATAGCATGGACACGAGTTCTCTCACATTAACAGTGGCTTGATGAGAAACGCAGAGTAACCTCTCACTTGTCTAGTGCCCTCGGGAAGTGGAGATATTTGAGGTGTATATGTATCTCGAAGTCTCTACTTCTTTTGTAGGGTCTGATGGTGTAGTGGGTTAAGGCGTACTAGTTTTGGCAGCTACTGGAAGGTAGTTGTGCTCTCTGGGTTCGAGGCCCACTGGTGGGTGTTGTCCAAAGATTGTTAATCTTCACTTGTGGTTTATGCAAGTATAGGCTTATAGCATGGACACGAGTTCTCTCACATTAACAGTGGCTTGATGAAAAACGCAGAGTAACCTCTCACTTGTCTAGTGCCCTCGGGAAGTGGAGATATTTGAGGTGTATATATATCTCGAAGTCTCTACTTCTTTTGTAGGGTCTGATGGTGTAGTGGGTTAAGGCGTACTAGTTATGGCAGCTACTGGAAGGTAGTTGTGCTTTCTGGGTTCGAGGCCCACTGGTGGGTGTTGTCCAAAGATTGTTAATTTTCACTTGTGGTTTATGCAAGTATAGGCTTATAGCATGGACACGAGTTCTCTCACATTAACAGTGGCTTGATGAAAAATGCAGAGTAACCTCTCACTTGTCTAGTGCCCTCGGGAAGTGGAGATATTTGAGGTGTATATATATCTCGAAGTCTCTACTTCTTTTGTAGGGTCTGATGGTGTAGTGGGTTAAGGCGTACTAGTTATGGCAGCTACTGGAAGGTAGTTGTGCTTTCTGGGTTCGAGGCCCACTGGTGGGTGTTGTCCAAAGATTGTTAATTTTCACTTGTGGTTTATGCAAGTATAGGCTTATAGCATGGACACGAGTTCTCTCACATTAACAGTGGCTTGATGAAAAATGCAGAGTAACCTCTCACTTGTCTAGTGCCCTCGGGAAGTGGAGATATTTGAGGTGTAAATATATCTCGAAGTCTCTACTTCTTTTGTAGGGTCTGATGGTGTAGTGGGTTAAGGCGTACTAGTTATGGCAGCTACTGGAAGGTAGTTGTGCTTTCTGGGTTCGAGGCCCACTGGTGGGTGTTGTCCAAAGATTGTTAATCTTCAATTGTGGTTTATGCAAGTATAGGCTTATAGCATGGACACGAGTTCTCTCACATTAACAGTGGCTTGATGAAAAACGCAGAGTAACCTGTCACTTGTCTAGTGCCCTCGGGAAGTGGAGATATTTGAGGTGTATATATATCTCAAAGTCTCTACTTCTTTTGTAGGGTCTGATGGTGTAGTGGGTTAAGCCGTACTAGTTATGGCAGCTACTGGAAGGTAGTTGTGCTTTCTGTGTTCGAGGCCCACTGGTGGGTGTTGTCCAAAGATTGTTAATCTTCACTTGTGGTTTATGCAAGTATAGGCATATAGCATGGACACGAGTTTTCTCACATTAACAGTGGCTTGATGAAAAACGCAGAGTAACCTCTCACTTGTCTAGTGCCCTCGGGAAGTGGAGATATTTGAGGTGTATATATATCTCGAAGTCTCTACTTCTTTTGTAGGGTCTGATGGTGTAGTGGGTTAAGGCGTACTAGTTATGGCAGCTACTGGAAGGTAGTTGTGCTTTCTGGGTTCGAGGCCCACTGGTGGGTGTTGTCCAAAGATTGTTAATCTTCACTTGTGGTTTATGCAAGTATAGGCTTATAGCATGGACACGAGTTCTCTCACATTAACAGTGGCTTGATGAAAAACGCAGAGTAACCTCTCACTTGTCTAGTGCCCTCGGGAAGTGGAGATATTTGTGGTTGTTATGATCTCAGCCTGCAGGAGAAACGAGTCTCCCTTCTTGAGAGTTATTCAGCAAGCCTGACCTAACTAGAAGGTCTAGCAAGTATTGAGGTGATAACGCATATGTAAAATAGTTGGTTGGATATGTGTAACAGTTTGAGATTATGGGCAATGCAGAAGAAAATAGATAAATGACTGGCTAGGAGATGTGGACATTTTGCTGGAGGCTTGAGGCTCGCTTCTGGAGGACCTTGACCTCACTTGAGTGCCAGACATCGCAGGGGGAAGCCGCGCTCCGTTTGAGCTCCCGCCAGAAGGGAACCCCTAGTGATATATCTCGAAGAGAAGAGAAGTGTGCGGACGTACCAGCTGTGGAATCGAGCTGGGAACGTTGTGGTCTCAAGTCCTGGTCGACGAGCAGATATTAAATCGCCCAGAAGCATTATTGTGGGCCGTGGAGCGCCCTGACCAGACGCCGTCAGAGGGAAAGCGCCCTCGACCAATTAATCTGTGGTAAGCACGATATACGCCAGTTCATAGTGATTGCATTGTAGTTGGTCGTGTGCCCAGCGACAGTAGCGATGTTTATTTATAAGTTAGACATGTTTTAATAAGGCAGAAAGCCTGAAATAGGAGAGTGAAGAGGGAGGAACACGGAGCGACGTCCGTCCTCTCTGAGCGCTGGCGGACGACTGAGGGAGCCTGGCTCCGGATGGAGGAAGACCCTCCCAGCGAGTGAGGACCGCACCAGGCGAGGTGGAGTATGGACCCGCCCAAAACGGGGGAGTCCACTCTCACTGTATGTAGAGGACAGATAGAGGTTTGAGGCAAGCATATTGTGTGGTTATTTTTGTTTATGTGTTAAAGGGGAACATTTTATTGGAGTGTCGATGGGTTGCAGGTTTGTCTTTGGGGAAGAAGTTGCTGAGAACTTCGAAGCCAGCAGATGATGTAGCTGATGAGACTCCAAGGTAGTGGAGCAGAGGACCTCGAGCTGTGAGGAGAAGCAGCAGTGAAGAGGAGTGTCACGTGCTTCTGTAGAGGTGGTGTAGCAGCCAAGAGAGCTGTGGAAGAACCTAACAGAAGGGTGAAGCACCGTAGTTGCACAAGGAAACTTCATGATAGCAGCCTGGAGGAGCTGCAGAGGATCCTGGTAGTGAAGCCCGGAAGAACCTAAAGAAATAGGGTAGTGAACTTCCAGAGGTGGAAGGGGAAGTTCTGGTGGATTACTAGTAGGGAGTTGATAGTGTTTGGTTGTCATTAGCGTGCAAGACGCAGTGAGAGGTGAGTGACTGTTGGCATTCTTATGTCAAGGAGTTTTTTATACTGAGGTATCAATGAACATTTATACTGGTATATGTTATTGCATTCAAATGCTGATTTTCTATATATACATTATCTTGCTGATAGTGCAACAGTGTATGTAGGCTTGACCAACTTGAGGAGGTTAATGGTATCAGGTGGCGAACCAGGAGATAGGATACCCCTTGATAAGCTGATAATAGAGTTCTGATGGTGTTGGAGTGCAACCTGATTGTGATATTATAGAGTATAGGATTCATTATTATTATATGTGTGTATGTATCGTGCATGTGCTTTGTTCAGTAAATGTGTCACAATTTGCTGGTGTTTGCCCTTGTCCTAGTGAGGCTTCCCAGGAAGTAGTGAAGAAGGAGAGAGAGAGAGAAAGAGCCAAGAACCACTGCTGTGGACAGGGTAAGAGGTAATACTAGTAAGTCATAGGGGATTGAGGAGATCATATCTCATAAGGAGAGAGTGGGGAGTCACAGCGGCTCGAGTGGGTGTGTGCACGTGACAACGAGGCTAAGTGTTGGAGCCGCATCCCCTAAACGTGTGACGTTGAGCCCCTCTCCAAGAGCCAGAAGCGCCAAGGGTGATCTCCTAGTATGAGCACTCTGCCGAGTTGTGGGTTGGGTTGTCCATAGAGAAGGATCGACGACGACAACACCAACCAACCCACAGTCTATGATAAATTGGGGGCCTGTCCGGGAGAGTGAACTGACACACCCACACCCTGTCCAAGAGTGGATTTGTACACTCCTGCTGAGATAAACTGTGTGAACGCAGGTGTATATTCTCTCTTGGGAAGACTCACAGGACAAAGATGGATAAGGTGCAAGCGTTTGTGGAGTCAGGCAAGCCTGAGGACTTGGAAGGTTGCACGAAGGATCAATTGAAACAGATAGCAGAAAAATGTGGCATTAGGTTGAAAGCATCTAAAGTAGCTGGGATGAAGGATGAGATCCTGAGGCAGTTAAGAGCCAAAAATGAAGCGGCAGAACAAGGAGCCCAGGAAGGAGCTGAAAGTAGAAAGGAGGATGATGGGCAGGATGACGTGAGATCCCAGGGATCGAGTAGGAGCAGCAAGAGTAGCCGCAGTAGTAGGAGTAGCCGAAATAGGAGCTTGGAGAGATTCCAGTTAGAGCTCCAGATCCAACAACAGCGTGAGGAGAGACAGTTCCAGCTGGAAAAGATGAAATTAGAACTCCAGATGAAAAATGAAGCCGAGAAGGAAAAAGAGAAAACCAGGCTGGAAGTAGAAAAAGAGAAAACCAGGCTGGAAGTAGAAAAAGAGAAAACCAGACTGGAGGTAGAAAAAGAGAAAACCAGAGTAAGAGAACTGGAGTTGGAACAGGAGAAAGAAAAAGAGAAAGCAAGACTAGAGGTCGAAAAAGAAAAAGCCCAGGTCGAAAAAGAAAAAGCCCAGGTCGAAAAAGAAAAAGAGAGAACAAAACAAATGCAGATAGAAGCGAATAGAACCTTGGCTGAGCAAAGGATTGAACATGGGTTGCCAGAGAGCACCACCCAGGTATCACACCCGCCAGATGTTAGGGTTAGGGAGAAGGACATTCCCTTGTTTGTTCCCGAAGAGGCAGAGAGCTTTTTCGAGCACTTTGAAAAAGTAGCCAGCATCAAGGAGTGGCCACAGGAGGAATGGGCCCAGCTGGTCCAGTTAAGATTGACCGGTGCAGCCAGGGAGGCATACACCCAATTGTCACTGGAAGAGTGCCAGGATTATGCCACGGTAAAGAGCAGCATATTGCGCTCGTTTCAGTTAACCCCAGAAGCTTATAGAAAGCGTTTCAGAGAGATGGTGAAAGTTGGAGCATGTACGTTTGCTGAGACAGCAAGAGATCTGGAAAGACGATTCCAGAAGTGGATTGAGGCTGCTGGAGTTGGATCTTATGCTGACCTGAAGCAACTGATGGTCATGGAGAAGTTCTTGGAGATGATGCATCCCGAAACAAAGTTCAAGATCCAAGAAGCAGGGATAATGGAGGTGAAAGATGCCGCAGATAGGGCGGATATGATTACTGAAGCATACAAGAGCTTGAGGGAGAACAGAGTGAGAAGCGAGGCGAGACGCAGCAATGGCAGATCCAATGGAGTCTGGGGAGGAAGAAATTATGAGAGACCCAGAAGAGTCTGGGATGAGAAAAATTTTGATAAATGGGTAGATAAAAGTAAGTACCCTAAAACTCAGAAGAGTAGGTCGCGCACTTCATCTGAAAGTGAGGATGGAGGAGCAAAACGAGAAACTGATCGTTATCCAGGAAATCAAGAGTCCAGTAAAGCTCCACAGAGTACGAGTAGTACGTCTGGCCCGAGGAACTCCAATACGAGTGGACAGAGTCAGAGCTACTCTGGTACATATAGAAGAGACTTTTCCCAGATGAGATGTTACAATTGTAACGGATTGGGTCACGTGATGCGAGATTGTCGGCAGGGCAAGAGAGTTGTGACCCTGGCCATGTGTGACCCCCGAGGTAAATATACTAATGTGTTCCGAGACAAACCACAGAGAGCGAACTTAGTGAACGAGAGGTATAGGCCGTTCATGAGCAAAGGTTGGATCAGTGTAGGAGGCCAACCTGAGGTAGAAGTTGGTATCTTAAGAGATACCGGAGCTAATCAGAGCTTGATTGCGAGAAGCCTGATTGGGAATGATCGACGGTTAGCTGGCAGTGGGAAGATGAAAGTATATGGGTTATTGTCGGAGAGTGACATGCCCGTTTGTACTGTCCAGCTAAGGTCGGAATATGTGTCGGCAGAGGTGATGTTGGGAGTGTGCCCCGACATACCTATTCCAGGAGTCCAAGTGATCCTAGGGAATGACTTGTGCGGGACAAAGGTGTTGCCAAGAGTCATAGTGGAGACTGTGCCAGAGGAGTGCCCAGAAGGCCACTGCACGGGTGGGACACCTGAGAGTGTGAACCTGACTGACATCCGAGGAGATGAGTCAGGAGACCGCCAAGCCATTGAGTACCCTGTCTCGGTAGTGATGAAGGCAGAGGTGGCCGACAAGGAAGACACTGGAGAAGGTGAGACAGTGTCGATTCAGCCGGTGGAAGATATCGACGTAGACATAGCGTGGCTATTTGATGAAGGTCCAGCCCAGGAAAATGAAGTCTCGGTGAGGTCAAAAGTGAAGATGGCCCAGCCGAAGAAGAATACTGTGAAGAGAGCAGACCTGAGTAGAGCCCAGACTGCTGAAATTAAGGGTCGGAAGGTTAATGCAACTGTGCTGAGTAGGAATGAGGAAGGATGTGGACAGACTGAGGACGGGAGTAGAGCGTCGAGTGGTCCACGAGCACAGAGGCATATGGATAGTAGAGTTAAGTTGTGGGAGATGTCGAGAGTTGACATGTTCCACAGGAAACGTGAAGGAGAGATAGTGAAGAAGAGTAACAGCCGAGAAAATGAAAGGAGAAGAGACAGTATGTGTGGAGAGATGCTTACAAGCACTCTAGGAAAGGTAAAGCGACACGTACGGTCGAGTGCTGTTGAGTGTAGTACAGTGCTCGAAGAAACTTTTAGGGAACGAAGAAGAGTTGAAGGAGAAGAAAGGGAATTGTATAGAGGTGAGAAGTGTGGGAAGAGGATGATGATGCAAGCATGGAGGAATAGAAGAAAGCCGAGGACTCGATGGAGGTCAAACAAGACGATGTCTTGGACAAATGCGGAGACGCCAGGGAGGATCGTCGGTGAAGACGAGGGAGTGAAGTATGATGACAGGAGACGGAAGTATAATGGCAGTAGATGGAAGTATGAAGACGACAGAGGAGGTACAGACAGCAGATGTCTGACTCTGGACGTGAAGAGAAGAAGACGAGGAAACGGAGGGTGGAGACAATAAGTAGAGTGGAACGATGGAGTGCAGGCGTCCAAGGAGGACAGCCTAGCCAACAGGTGCCAGAGAAGTCAGATCGTTTATGAGAAGATCATGTTTCTGGCGAGTTGTGAGCCAGATGTTGCAAGGAGCAACGAACTAATTGTAGACTCCTAAGGGGGTACGTAAGCAGATCAACCGTTCGAATCAATCGGTTGAAGAAAGAGACAGTCTAGTGGCGGATGTATTATCCCGAGCTTTGCCACTGGAATAACTCTCAAAAATAAGGGGAGGGGAGTGTTATGATCTCAGCCTGCAGGAGAAACGAGTCTCCCTTCTTGAGAGTTATTCAGCAAGCCTGACCTAACTAGAAGGTCTAGCAAGTATTGAGGTGATAACGCATATGTAAAATAGTTGGTTGGATATGTGTAACAGTTTGAGATTATGGGCAATGCAGAAGAAAATAGATAAATGACTGGCTAGGAGATGTGGACATTTTGCTGGAGGCTTGAGGCTCGCTTCTGGAGGACCTTGACCTCACTTGAGTGCCAGACATCGCAGGGGGAAGCCGCGCTCCGTTTGAGCTCCCGCCAGAAGGGAACCCCTAGTGATATATCTCGAAGAGAAGAGAAGTGTGCGGACGTACCAGCTGTGGAATCGAGCTGGGAACGTTGTGGTCTCAAGTCCTGGTCGCCGAGCAGATATTAAATCGCCCAGAAGCATTATTGTGGGCCGTGGAGCGCCCTGACCAGACGCCGTCAGAGGGAAAGCGCCCTCGACCAATTAATCTGTGGTAAGCACGATATACGCCAGTTCATAGTGATTGCATTGTAGTTGGTCGTGTGCCCAGCGACAGTAGCGATGTTTATTTATAAGTTAGACATGTTTTAATAAGGCAGAAAGCCTGAAATAGGAGAGTGAAGAGGGAGGAACACGGAGCGACGTCCGTCCTCTCTGAGCGCTGGCGGACGACTGAGGGAGCCTGGCTCCGGATGGAGGAAGACCCTCCCAGCGAGTGAGGACCGCACCAGGCGAGGTGGAGTATGGACCCGCCCAAAACGGGGGAGTCCACTCTCACTGTATGTAGAGGACAGATAGAGGTTTGAGGCAAGCATATTGTGTGGTTATTTTTGTTTATGTGTTAAAGGGGAACATTTTATTGGAGTGTCGATGGGTTGCAGGTTTGTCTTTGGGGAAGAAGTTGCTGAGAACTTCGAAGCCAGCAGATGATGTAGCTGATGAGACTCCAAGGTAGTGGAGCAGAGGACCTCGAGCTGTGAGGAGAAGCAGCAGTGAAGAGGAGTGTCACGTGCTTCTGTAGAGGTGGTGTAGCAGCCAAGAGAGCTGTGGAAGAACCTAACAGAAGGGTGAAGCACCGTAGTTGCACAAGGAAACTTCATGATAGCAGCCTGGAGGAGCTGCAGAGGATCCTGGTAGTGAAGCCCGGAAGAACCTAAAGAAATAGGGTAGTGAACTTCCAGAGGTGGAAGGGGAAGTTCTGGTGGATTACTAGTAGGGAGTTGATAGTGTTTGGTTGTCATTAGCGTGCAAGACGCAGTGAGAGGTGAGTGACTGTTGGCATTCTTATGTCAAGGAGTTTTTTATACTGAGGTATCAATGAACATTTATACTGGTATATGTTATTGCATTCAAATGCTGATTTTCTATATATACATTATCTTGCTGATAGTGCAACAGTGTATGTAGGCTTGACCAACTTGAGGAGGTTAATGGTATCAGGTGGCGAACCAGGAGATAGGATACCCCTTGATAAGCTGATAATAGAGTTCTGATGGTGTTGGAGTGCAACCTGATTGTGATATTATAGAGTATAGGATTCATTATTATTATATGTGTGTATGTATCGTGCATGTGCTTTGTTCAGTAAATGTGTCACAATTTGCTGGTGTTTGCCCTTGTCCTAGTGAGGCTTCCCAGGAAGTAGTGAAGAAGGAGAGAGAGAGAGAAAGAGCCAAGAACCACTGCTGTGGACAGGGTAAGAGGTAATACTAGTAAGTCATAGGGGATTGAGGAGATCATATCTCATAAGGAGAGAGTGGGGAGTCACAGCGGCTCGAGTGGGTGTGTGCACGTGACAACGAGGCTAAGTGTTGGAGCCGCATCCCCTAAACGTGTGACGTTGAGCCCCTCTCCAAGAGCCAGAAGCGCCAAGGGTGATCTCCTAGTATGAGCACTCTGCCGAGTTGTGGGTTGGGTTGTCCATAGAGAAGGATCGACGACGACAACACCAACCAACCCACAGTCTATGATAGTGGTGTATATATATCTCGAAATCTCTACTTCTTTTGTAGGGTCTGATGGTGTAGTGGGTTAAGGCGTACTAGTTATGGCAGCTACTGGAAGGTAGTTGTGCTTTCTGGGTTCGAGGCCCACTGGTGGGTGTTGTCCTAAGATTGTTAATCTTCACTTGTGGTTTATGCAAGTATAGGCTTATAGCATGGACACGAGTTCTCTCACATTAACAGTGGCTTGATGAAAAACGCAGAGTAACCTCTCACTTGTCTAGTGCCCTCGGGAAGTGGAGATATTTGAGGTGTATATATATCTCGAAGTCTCTACTTCTTTTGTAGGGTCTGATGGTGTAGTGGGTTAAGGCGTAATAGTTATGGCAGCTACTGGAAGGTAGTTGTGCTTTCTGGGTTCGAGGCCCACTGGTGGGTGTTGTCCTAAGATTGTTAATCTTCACTTGTGGTTTATGCAAGTATAGGCTTATAGCATGGACACGAGTTCTCTCACATTAACAGTGGCTTGATGAGAAACGCAGAGTAACCTCTCACTTGTCTAGTGCCCTTGGGAAGTGGAGATATTTGAGGTGTATATATATCTCGAAGTCTCTACTTCTTTTGTAGGGTCTGATGGTGTAGTGGGTTAAGGCGTACTAGTTATGGCAGCTACTGGAAGGTAGTTGTGCTTTCTAGGTTCGAGGCCCACTGGTGGGTGTTGTCCAAAGATTGTTAATCTTCACTTGTGGTTTATGCAAGTATAGGCTTATAGCATGGACACGAGTTTTCTCACATTAACAGTGGCTTGATGAAAAACGCAGAGTAACCTCTCACTTGTCTAGTGCCCTCGGGAAGTGGAGATATTTGAGGTGTATATATATCTCGAAGTCTCTACTTCTTTTGTAGGGTCTGATGGTGTAGTGGGTTAAGGCGTACTAGTTATGGCAGCTACTGGAAGGTAGTTGTGCTTTCTGGGTTCGAGGCCCACTGGTGGGTGTTGTCCAAAGATTGTTAATCTTCACTTGTGGTTTATGCAAGTATAGGCTTATAGCATGGACACGAGTTCTCTCACATTAACAGTGGCTTGATGAAAAACTCAGAGTAACCTCTCACTTGTCTAGTGCCCTCGGGAAGTGGAGATATTTGAGGTGTATATATATCTCGAAGTCTCTACTTCTTTTGTAGGGTCTGATGGTGTAGTGGGTTAAGGCGTACTAGTTATGGCAGCTACTGAAAGGTAGTTGTGCTTTCTGGGTTCGAGGCCCACTGGTGGGTGTTGTCCTAAGATTGTTAATCTTCACTTGTGGTTTATGCAAGTATAGGCTTATAGCATGGACACGAGTTCTCTCACATTAACAGTGGCTTGATGAAAAACGCAGAGTAACCTCTCACTTGTCTAGTGCAATCGGGAAGTGGAGATATTTGAGGTGTATATATATCTCGAAGTCTCTACTTCTTTTGTAGGGTCTGATGGTGTAGTGGGTTAAGGCATACTAGTTATGGCAGCTACTGGAAGGTAGTTGTGCTTTCTGGGTTCGAGGCCCACTGGTGGGTGTTGTCCTAAGATTGTTAATCTTCACTTGTGGTTTATGCAAGTATAGGCTTATAGCATGGACACGAGTTCTCTCACATTAACAGTGGCTTGATGAGAAACGCAGAGTAACCTCTCACTTGTCTAGTGCCCTCGGGAAGTGGAGATATTTGAGGTGTATATATATCTCGAAGTCTCTACTTCTTTTGTAGGGTCTGATGGTGTAGTGGGTTAAGGCGTACTAGTTATGGCAGCTACTGGAAGGTAGTTGTGCTTTCTGGGTTCGAGGCCCACTGGTGGGTGTTGTCCAAAGATTGTTAATCTTCACTTGTGGTTTATGCAAGTATAGGCTTATAGCATGGACACGAGTTTTCTCACATTAACAGTGGCTTGATAAAAAACGCAGAGTAACCTCTCACTTGTCTAGTGCCCTCGGGAAGTGGAGATATTTGAGGTGTATATATATCTCGAATTCTCTACTTCTTTTGTAGGGTCTGATGGTGTAGTGGGTTAAGGCGTACTAGTTATGGCAGCTACTGGAAGGTAGTTGTGCTTTCTGGGTTCGAGGCCCACTGGTGGGTGTTGTCCAAAGATTGTTAATTTTCACTTGTGGTTTATGCACGTATAGGCTTATAGCATGGACACGAGTTCTCTCACATTAACAGTGGCTTGATGAAAAATGCAGAGTAACCTCTCACTTGTCTAGTGCCCTCGGGAAGTGGAGATATTTGAGGTGTAAATATATCTCGAAGTCTCTACTTCTTTTGTAGGGTCTGATGGTGTAGTGGGTTAAGGCGTACTAGTTATGGCAGCTACTGGAAGGTAGTTGTGCTTTCTGGGTTCGAGGCCCACTGGTGGGTGTTGTCCAAAGATTGTTAATCTTCACTTGTGGTTTATGCAAGTATAGGCTTATAGCATGGACACGAGTTTTCTCACATTAACAGTGGCTTGATGAAAAACGCAGAGTAACCTCTCACTTGTCTAGTGCCCTCGGGAAGTGGAGATATTTGAGGTGTATATATATCTCGAAGTCTCTACTTCTTTTGTAGGGTCTGATGGTGTAGTGGGTTAAGGCGTAATAGTTATGGCAGCTACTGGAAGGTAGTTGTGCTTTCTGGGTTCGAGGCCCACTGGTGGGTGTTGTCCAAAGATTGTTAATCTTCACTTGTGGTTTATGCAAGTATAGGCTTATAGCATGGACACGAGTTCTCTCACATTAACAGTGGCTTGATGAAAAACGCAGAGTAACCTCTCACTTGTCTAGTGCCCTCGGGAAGTGGAGATATTTGAGGTGTATATATATCTCGAAGTCTCTACTTCTTTTGTAGGGTCTGATGGTGTAGTGGGTTAAGGCGTACTAGTTATGGCAGCTACTGGAAGGTAGTTGTGCTTTCTGGGTTCGAGGCCCACTGGTGGGTGTTGTCCAAAGATTGTTAATCTTCACTTGTGGTTTATGCAAGTATAGGCTTATAGCATGGACACGAGTTCTCTCACATTAACAGTGGCTTGATGAAAAACGCAGAGTAACCTCTCACTTGTCTAGTGTCCTCGAGAAGTGGAGATATTTGAGGTGTATATATATCTCGAAGTCTCTACTTCTTTTGTAGGGTCTGATGGTGTAGTGGGTTAAGGCGTACTAGTTATGGCAGCTACTGGAAGGTAGTTGTGCTTTCTGGGTTCGAGGCCCACTGGTGGGTGTTGTCCTAAGATTGTTAATCTTCACTTGTGGTTTATGCAAGTATAGGCTTATAGCATGGACACGAGTTCTCTCACATTAACAGTGGCTTGATGAAAAACGCAGAGTAAACTCTCACTTGTCTAGTGCCCTCGGGAAGTGGAGATATTTGAGGTGTATATATATCTCGAAGTGTCTACTTCTTTTGTAGGGTCTGATGGTGTAGTGGGTTAAGGCGTACTAGTTATGGCAGCTACTGGAAGGTAGTTGTGCTTTCTGGGTTCGAGGCCCACTGGTGGGAGTTGTCCTAAGATTGTTAATCTTCACTTGTGGTTTATGCAAGTATAGGCTTATAGCATGGACACGAGTTCTCTCACATTAACAGTGGCTTGATGAGAAACGCAGAGTAACCTCTCACTTGTCTAGTGCCCTCGGGAAGTGGAGATATTTGAGGTGTATATGTATCTCGAAGTCTCTACTTCTTTTGTAGGGTCTGATGGTGTAGTGGGTTAAGGCGTACTAGTTTTGGCAGCTACTGGAAGGTAGTTGTGCTTTCTGGGTTCGAGGCCCACTGGTGGGTGTTGTCCAAAGATTGTTAATCTTCACTTGTGGTTTATGCAAGTATAGGCTTATAGCATGGACACGAGTTCTCTCACATTAACAGTGGCTTGATGAAAAACGCAGAGTAACCTCTCACTTGTCTAGTGCCCTCGGGAAGTGGAGATATTTGAGGTGTATATATATCTCGAAGTCTCTACTTCTTTTGTAGGGTCTGATGGTGTAGTGGGTTAAGGCGTACTAGTTATGGCAGCTACTGGAAGGTAGTTGTGCTTTCTGGGTTCGAGGCCCACTGGTGGGTGTTGTCCAAAGATTGTTAATTTTCACTTGTGGTTTATGCAAGTATAGGCTTATAGCATGGACACGAGTTCTCTCACATTAACAGTGGCTTGATGAAAAATGCAGAGTAACCTCTCACTTGTCTAGTGCCCTCGGGAAGTGGAGATATTTGAGGTGTATATATATCTCGAAGTCTCTACTTCTTTTGTAGGGTCTGATGGTGTAGTGGGTTAAGGCGTACTAGTTATGGCAGCTACTGGAAGGTAGTTGTGCTTTCTGGGTTCTAGGCCCACTGGTGGGTGTTGTCCAAAGATTGTTAATTTTCACTTGTGGTTTATGCAAGTATAGGCTTATAGCATGGACACGAGTTCTCTCACATTAACAGTGGCTTGATGAAAAATGCAGAGTAACCTCTCACTTGTCTAGTGCCCTCGGGAAGTGGAGATATTTGAGGTGTAAATATATCATGAAGTCTCTACTTCTTTTGTAGGGTCTGATGGTGTAGTGGGTTAAGGCGTACTAGTTATGGCAGCTACTGGAAGGTAGTTGTGCTTTCTGGGTTCGAGGCCCACTGGTGGGTGTTGTCCAAAGATTGTTAATCTTCACTTGTGGTCTATGCAAGTATAGGCTTATAGCATGGACACGAGTTCTCTCACATTAACAGTGGCTTGATGAAAAACGCAGAGTAACCTGTCACTTGTCTAGTGCCCTCGGGAAGTGGAGATATTTGAGGTGTATATATATCTCGAAGTCTCTACTTCTTTTGTAGGGTCTGATGGTGTAGTGGGTTAAGCCGTACTAGTTATGGCAGCTACTGGAAGGTAGTTGTGCTTTCTGTGTTCGAGGCCCACTGGTGGGTGTTGTCCAAAGATTGTTAATCTTCACTTGTGGTTTATGCAAGTATAGGCTTATAGCATGGACACGAGTTTTCTCACATTAACAGTGGCTTGATGAAAAACGCAGAGTAACCTCTCACTTGTCTAGTGCCCTCGGGAAGTGGAGATATTTGAGGTGTATATATATCTCGAAGTGTCTACTTCTTTTGTAGGGTCTGATGGTGTAGTGGGTTAAGGCGTACTAGTTATGGACAGCTACTGGAAGGTAGTTGTGCTTTCTGGGTTCGAGGCCCACTGGTGGGAGTTGTCCTAAGATTGTTAATCTTCACTTGTGGTTTATGCAAGTATAGGCTTATAGCATGGACACGAGTTCTCTCACATTAACAGTGGCTTGATGAGAAACGCAGAGTAACCTCTCACTTGTCTAGTGCCCTCGGGAAGTGGAGATATTTGAGGTGTATATGTATCTCGAAGTCTCTACTTCTTTTGTAGGGTCTGATGGTGTAGTGGGTTAAGGCGTACTAGTTTTGGCAGCTACTGGAAGGTAGTTGTGCTTTCTGGGTTCGAGGCCCACTGGTGGGTGTTGTCCAAAGATTGTTAATCTTCACTTGTGGTTTATGCAAGTATAGGCTTATAGCATGGACACGAGTTCTCTCACATTAACAGTGGCTTGATGAAAAACGCAGAGTAACCTCTCACTTGTCTAGTGCCCTCGGGAAGTGGAGATATTTGAGGTGTATATATATCTCGAAGTCTCTACTTCTTTTGTAGGGTCTGATGGTGTAGTGGGTTAAGGCGTACTAGTTATGGCAGCTACTGGAAGGTAGTTGTGCTTTCTGGGTTCGAGGCCCACTGGTGGGTGTTGTCCAAAGATTGTTAATTTTCACTTGTGGTTTATGCAAGTATAGGCTTATAGCATGGACACGAGTTCTCTCACATTAACAGTGGCTTGATGAAAAATGCAGAGTAACCTCTCACTTGTCTAGTGCCCTCGGGAAGTGGAGATATTTGAGGTGTATATATATCTCGAAGTCTCTACTTCTTTTGTAGGGTCTGATGGTGTAGTGGGTTAAGGCGTACTAGTTATGGCAGCTACTGGAAGGTAGTTGTGCTTTCTGGGTTCGAGGCCCACTGGTGGGTGTTGTCCAAAGATTGTTAATTTTCACTTGTGGTTTATGCAAGTATAGGCTTATAGCATGGACACGAGTTCTCTCACATTAACAGTGGCTTGATGAAAAATGCAGAGTAACCTCTCACTTGTCTAGTGCCCTCGGGAAGTGGAGATATTTGAGGTGTAAATATATCTTGAAGTCTCTACTTCTTTTGTAGGGTCTGATGGTGTAGTGGGTTAAGGCGTACTAGTTATGGCAGCTACTGGAAGGTAGTTGTGCTTTCTGGGTTCGAGGCCCACTGGTGGGTGTTGTCCAAAGATTGTTAATCTTCACTTGTGGTTTATGCAAGTATAGGCTTATAGCATGGACACGAGTTCTCTCACATTAACAGTGGCTTGATGAAAAACGCAGAGTAACCTGTCACTTGTCTAGTGCCCTCGGGAAGTGGAGATATTTGAGGTGTATATATATCTCGAAGTCTCTACTTCTTTTGTAGGGTCTGATGGTGTAGTGGGTTAAGCCGTACTAGTTATGGCAGCTACTGGAAGGTAGTTGTGCTTTCTGTGTTCGAGGCCCACTGGTGGGTGTTGTCCAAAGATTGTTAATCTTCACTTGTGGTTTATGCAAGTATAGGCATATAGCATGGACACGAGTTTTCTCACATTAACAGTGGCTTGATGAAAAACACAGAGTAACCTCTCACTTGTCTAGTGCCCTCGGGAAGTGGAGATATTTGAGGTGTATATATATCTCGAAGTCTCTACTTCTTTTGTAGGGTCTGATGGTGTAGTGGGTTAAGGCGTACTAGTTATGGCAGCTACTGGAAGGTAGTTGTGCTTTCTGGGTTCGAGGCCCACTGGTGGGTGTTGTCCTAAGATTGTTAATCTTCACTTGTGGTTTATGCAAGTATAGGCTTATAGCATGGACACGAGTTCTCTCACATTAACAGTGGCTTGATGAGAAATGCTGAGTAACCTCTCACTTGTCTAGTGCCCTTGGGAAGTGGAGATATTTGAGGTGTATATATATCTCGAAGTCTCTACTTCTTTTGTAGGGTCTGATGGTGTAGTGGGTTAAGGCGTACTAGTTATGGCAGCTACTGGAAGGTAGTTGTGCTTTCTGGGTTCGAGGCCCACTGGTGGGTGTTGTCCAAAGATTGTTAATCTTCACTTGTGGTTTATGCAAGTATAGGCTTATAGCATGGACACGAGTTTTCTCACATTAACAGTGGCTTGATGAAAAACGCAGAGTAACCTCTCACTTGTCTAGTGCCCTCGGGAAGTGGAGATATTTGAGGTGTATATATATCTCGAAGTCTCTACTTCTTTTGTAGGGTCTGATGGTGTAGTGGGTTAAGGCGTACTAGTTATGGCAGCTACTGGAAGGTAGTTGTGCTTTCTGGGTTCGAGGCCCACTGGTGGGTGTTGTCCAAAGATTGTTAATCTTCACTTGTGGTTTATGCAAGTATAGGCTTATAGCATGGACACGAGTTCTCTCACATTAACAGTGGCTTGATGAAAAACGCAGAGTAACCTCTCACTTGTCTAGTGCCCTCGGGAAGTGGAGATATTTGAGGTGTATATATATCTCGAAGTCTCTACTTCTTTTGTAGGGTCTGATGGTGTAGTGGGTTAAGGCGTACTAGTTATGGCAGCTACTGAAAGGTAGTTGTACTTTCTGGGTTCGAGGCCCACTGGTGGGTGCTGTCCTAAGATTGTTAATCTTCACTTGTGGTTTATGCAAGTATAGGCTTATAGCATGGACACGAGTTCTCTCACATTAACAGTGGCTTGATGAAAAACGCAGAGTAACCTCTCACTTGTCTAGTGCCCTCGGGAAGTGGAGATATTTGAGGTGTATATATATCTCGAAGTCTCTACTTCTTTTGTAGGGTCTGATGGTGTAGTGGGTTAAGGCGTACTAGTTATGGCAGCTACTGAAAGGTAGTTGTGCTTTCTGGGTTCGAGGCCCACTGGTGGGTGTTGTCCTAAGATTGTTAATCTTCACTTGTGGTTTATGCAAGTATAGGCTTATAGCATGGACACGAGTTCTCTCACATTAACAGTGGCTTGATGAAAAACGCAGAGTAACCTCTCACTTGTCTAGTGCCCTCGGGAAGTGGAGATATTTGAGGTGTATATATATCTCGAAGTCTCTACTTCTTTTGTAGGGTCTGATGGTGTAGTGGGTTAAGGCGTACTAGTTATGGCAGCTACTGGAAGGTAGTTGTGCTTTCTGGGTTCGAGGCCCACTGGTGGGTGTTGTCCTAAGATTGTTAATCTTCACTTGTGGTTTATGCAAGTATAGGCTTATAGCATGGACACGAGTTCTCTCACATTAACAGTGGCTTGATGAAAAACGCAGAGTAACCTCTCACTTGTCTAGTGCCCTCGGGAAGTGGAGATATTTGAGGTGTATATATATCTCGAAGTCTCTACTTCTTTTGTAGGGTCTGATGGTGTAGTGGGTTAAGGCGTACTAGTTATGGCAGCTACTGAAAGGTAGTTGTGCTTTCTGGGTTCGAGGCCCACTGGTGGGTGTTGTCCTAAGATTGTTAATCTTCACTTGTGGTTTATGCAAGTATAGGCTTATAGCATGGACACGAGTTCTCTCACATTAACAGTGGCTTGATGAAAAACGCAGAGTAACCTCTCACTTGTCTAGTGCCCTCGGGAAGTGGAGATATTTGAGGTGTATATATATCTCGAAGTCTCTACTTCTTTTGTAGGGTCTGATGGTGTAGTGGGTTAAGGCGTACTAGTTATGGCAGCTACTGGAAGGTAGTTGTGCTTTCTGGGTTCGAGGCCCACTGGTGGGTGTTGTCCTAAGATTGTTAATCTTCACTTGTGGTTTATGCAAGTATAGGCTTATAGCATGGACACGAGTTCTCTCACATTAACAGTGGCTTGATGAGAAACGCAGAGTAACCTCTCACTTGTCTAGTGCCCTCGGGAAGTGGAGATATTTGAGGTGTATATGTATCTCGAAGTCTCTACTTCTTTTGTAGGGTCTGATGGTGTAGTGGGTTAAGGCGTACTAGTTATGGCAGCTACTGGAAGGTAGTTGTGCTTTCTGGGTTCGAGGCCCACTGGTGGGTGTTGTCCAAAGATTGTTAATTTTCACTTGTGGTTTATGCAAGTATAGGCTTATAGCATGGACACGAGTTCTCTCACATTAACAGTGGCTTGATGAAAAATGCAGAGTAACCTCTCACTTGTCTAGTGCCCTCGGGAAGTGGAGATATTTGAGGTGTAAATATATCTCGAAGTCTCTACTTCTTTTGTAGGGTCTGATGGTGTAGTGGGTTAAGGCGTACTAGTTATGGCAGCTACTGAAAGGTAGTTGTGCTTTCTGGGTTCGAGGCCCACTGGTGGGTGTTGTCCTAAGATTGTTAATCTTCACTTGTGGTTTATGCAAGTATAGGCTTATAGCATGGACACAAGTTCTCTCACATTAACAGTGGCTTGATGAAAAACGCAGAGTAACCTCTCACTTGTCTACTGCCCTCGGGAAGTGGAGATATTTGAGGTGTATATATATCTGGAAGTCTCTACTTCTTTTGTAGGGTCTGATGGTGTAGTGGGTTAAGGCGTACTAGTTATGGCAGCTACTGGAAGGTAGTTGTGCTTTCTGGGTTCGAGGCCCACTGGTGGGTGTTGTCCTAAGATTGTTAATCTTCACTTGTGGTTTATGCAAGTATAGGCTTATAGCATGGACACGAGTTCTCTCACATTAACAGGGGCTTGATGAAAAATGCAGAGTAACCTCTCACTTGTCTAGAGCCCTCGGGAAGTTTAGATATTTGAGGTGTATATATATCTCGAAGTCTCTACTTCTTTTGTAGGGTCTGATGGTGTAGTGGGTTAAGGCGTACTAGTTATGGCAGCTACTGGAAGGTAGTTGTGCTTTCTGGGTTCGAGGCCCACTGGTGGGAGTTGTCCAAAGATTGTTAATCTTCACTTGTGGTTTATGCAAGTATAGGCTTATAGCATGGACACGAGTTCTCTCACATTAACAGTGGCTTGATGAAAAATGCAGAGTAACCTCTCACTTGTCTAGTGCCCTCGGGAAGTGGAGATATTTGAGGTGTAAATATATCTCGAAGTCTCTACTTCTTTTGTAGGGTCTGATGATGTAGTGGGTTAAGGCGTACTAGTTATGGCAGCTACTGGAAGGTAGTTGTGCTTTCTGGGTTCGAGGCCCACTGGTGGGAGTTGTCCAAAGATTGTTAATCTTCACTTGTGGTTTATGCAAGTATAGGCTTATAGCATGGACACGAGTTCTCTCACATTAACAGTGGCTTGATGAAAAACGCAGAGTAACCTCTCACTTGTCTAGTGCCCTCGGGAAGTGGAGATATTTGAGGTGTATATATATCTCGAAGTCTCTACTTCTTTTGTAGGGTCTGATGGTGTAGTGGGTTAAGGCGTACTAGTTATGGCAGCTACTGGAAGGTAGTTGTGCTTTCTGGGTTCGAGGCCCACTGGTGGGTGTTGTCCTAAGATTGTTAATCTTCACTTGTGGTTTATGCAAGTATAGGCTTATAGCATGGACACGAGTTCTCTCACATTAACAGTGGCTTGATGAAAAACGCAGAGTAACCTCTCACTTGTCTAGTGCCCTCGGGAAGTGGAGATATTTGAGGTGTATATATATCTCGAAGTCTCTACTTCTTTTGTAGGTTCTGATGGTGTAGTGGGTTAAGGCGTACTAGTTATGGCAGCTACTGGAAGGTAGTTGTGCTTTCTGGGTTCGAGGCCCACTGGTGGGTGTTGTCCTAAGATTGTTAATCTTCACTTGTGGTTTATGCAAATATAGGCTTATAGCATGGACACGAGTTCTCTCACATTAACAGTGGCTTGATGAGAAACGCAGAGTAACCTCTCACTTGTCTAGTGCCCTCGGGAAGTGGAGATATTTGAGGTGTATATGTATCTCGAAGTCTCTACTTCTTTTGTAGGGTCTGATGGTGTAGTGGGTTAAGGCGTACTAGTTTTGGCAGCTACTGGAAGGTAGTTGTGCTTTCTGGGTTCGAGGCCCACTGGTGGGTGTTGTCCAAAGATTGTTAATCTTCACTTGTGGTTTATGCAAGTATAGGCTTATAGCATGGACACGAGTTCTCTCACATTAACAGTGGCTTGATGAAAAACGCAGAGTAACCTCTCACTTGTCTAGTGCCCTCGGGAAGTGGAGATATTTGAGGTGTATATATATCTCGAAGTCTCTACTTCTTTTGTAGGGTCTGATGGTGTAGTGGGTTAAGGCGTACTAGTTATGGCAGCTACTGGAAGGTAGTTGTGCTTTCTGGGTTCGAGGCCCACTGGTGGGTGTTGTCCAAAGATTGTTAATTTTCACTTGTGGTTTATGCAAGTATAGGCTTATAGCATGGACACGAGTTCTCTCACATTAACAGTGGCTTGATGAAAAATGCAGAGTAACCTCTCACTTGTCTAGTGCCCTCGGGAAGTGGAGATATTTGAGGTGTAAATATATCTCGAAGTCTCTACTTCTTTTGTAGGGTCTGATGGTGTAGTGGGTTAAGGCGTACTAGTTATGGCAGCTACTGGAAGGTAGTTGTGCTTTCTGGGTTCGAGGCCCACTGGTGGGTGTTGTCCAAAGATTGTTAATCTTCACTTGTGGTTTATGCAAGTATAGGCTTATAGCATGGACACGAGTTCTCTCACATTAACAGTGGCTTGATGAAAAACGCAGAGTAACCTGTCACTTGTCTAGTGCCCTCGGGAAGTGGAGATATTTGAGGTGTATATATATCTCGAAGTCTCTACTTCTTTTGTAGGGTCTGATGGTGTAGTGGGTTAAGCCGTACTAGTTATGGCAGCTACTGGAAGGTAGTTGTGCTTTCTGTGTTCGAGGCCCACTGGTGGGTGTTGTCCAAAGATTGTTAATCTACACTTGTGGTTTATGCAAGTATAGGCATATAGCATGGACACGAGTTTTCTCACATTAACAGTGGCTTGATGAAAAACGCAGAGTAACCTCTCACTTGTCTAGTGCCCTCGGGAAGTGGAGATATTTGAGGTGTATATATATCTCGAAGTCTCTACTTCTTTTGTAGGGTCTGATGGTGTAGTGGGTTAAGGCGTACTAGTTATGGCAGCTACTGGAAGGTAGTTGTGCTTTCTGGGTTCGAGGCCCACTGGTGGGTGTTGTCCAAAGATTGTTAATCTTCACTTGTGGTTTATGCAAGTATAGGCTTATAGCATGGACACGAGTTCTCTCACATTAACAGTGGCTTGATGAAAAACGCAGAGTAACCTCTCACTTGTCTAGTGCCCTCGGGAAATGGAGATATTTGAGGTGTATATATATCTCGAAGTCTCTACTTCTTTTGTAGGGTCTGATGGTGTAGTGGGTTAAGGCGTACTAGTTATGGCAGCTACTGAAGGTAGTTGTGCTTTCTGGGTTCGAGGCCCACTGGTGGGTGTTGTCCTAAGATTGTTAATCTTCACTTGTGGTTTATGCAAGTATAGGCTTATAGCATGGACACGAGTTCTCTCACATTAACAGTGGCTTGATGAAAAACGCAGAGTAACCTCTCACTTGTCTAGTGCCCTCGGGAAGTGGAGATATTTGAGGTGTATATATATCTCGAAGTCTCTACTTCTTTTGTAGGGTCTGATGGTGTAGTGGGTTAAGGCGTACTAGTTATGGCAGCTACTGGAAGGTAGTTGTGCTTTCTGGGTTCGAGGCCCACTGGTGGGTGTTGTCCTAAGATTGTTAATCTTCACTTGTGGTTTATGCAAGTATAGGCTTATAGCATGGACACGAGTTCTCTCACATTAACAGTGGCTTGATGAGAAACGCAGAGTAACCTCTCACTTGTCTAGTGCCCTCGGGAAGTGGAGATATTTGAGGTGTATATATATCTCGAAGTCTCTACTTCTTTTGTAGGGTCTGATGGTGTAGTGGGTTAAGGCGTACTAGTTATGGCAGCTACTGGAAGGTAGTTGTGCTTTCTGGGTTCGAGGCCCACTGGTGGGTGTTGTCCTAAGATTGTTAATCTTCACTTGTGGTTTATGCAAGTATAGGCTTATAGCATGGACACGAGTTCTCTCACATTAACAGTGGCTTGATGAAAAACGCAGAGTAACCTCTCACTTGTCTAGTGCCCTCGGGAAGTGGAGATATTTGAGGTGTATATATATCTCGAAGTCTCTACTTCTTTTGTAGGGTCTGATGGTGTAGTGGGTTAAGGCGTACTAGTTATGGCAGCTACTGAAGGTAGTTGTGCTTTCTGGGTTCGAGGCCCACTGGTGGGTGTTGTCCTAAGATTGTTAATCTTCACTTGTGGTTTATGCAAGTATAGGCTTATAGCATGGACACGAGTTCTCTCACATTAACAGTGGCTTGATGAAAAACGCAGAGTAACCTCTCACTTGTCTAGTGCCATCGGGAAGTGGAGATATTTGAGGTGTATATATATCTCGAAGTCTCTACTTCTTTTGTAGGGTCTGATGGTGTAGTGGGTTAAGGCGTACTAGTTATGGCAGCTACTGGAAGGTAGTTGTGCTTTCTGGGTTCGAGGCCCACTGGTGGGTGTTGTCCTAAGATTGTTAATCTTCACTTGTGGTTTATGCAAGTATAGGCTTATAGCATGGACACGAGTTCTCTCACATTAACAGTGGCTTGATGAAAAACGCAGAGTAACCTCTCACTTGTCTAGTGCCCTCGGGAAGTGGAGATATTTGAGGTGTATATATATCTCGAAGTCTCTACTTCTTTTGTAGGGTCTGATGGTGTAGTGGGTTAAGGCGTACTAGTTATGGCAGCTACTGGAAGGTAGTTGTGCTTTCTGGGTTCGAGGCCCACTGGTGGGTGTTGTCCTAAGATTGTTAATCTTCACTTGTGGTTTATGCAAGTATAGGCTTATAGCATGGACACGAGTTCTCTCACATTAACAGTGGCTTGATGAGAAACGCAGAGTAACCTCTCACTTGTCTAGTGCCCTTGGGAAGTGGAGATATTTGAGGTGTATATATATCTCGAAAGTCTCTACTTCTTTTGTAGGGTCTGATGGTGTAGTGGGTTAAGGCGTACTAGTTATGGCAGCTACTGGAAGGTAGTTGTGCTTTCTGGGTTCGAGGCCCACTGGTGGGTGTTGTCCTAAGATTGTTAATCTTCACTTGTGGTTTATGCAAGTATAGGCTTATAGCATGGACACGAGTTCTCTCACATTAACAGTGGCTTGATGAAAAACGCAGAGTAACCTCTCACTTGTCTAGTGCCCTCGGGAAGTGGAGATATTTGAGGTGTATATATATCTCGAAGTCTCTACTTCTTTTGTAGGGTCTGATGGTGTAGTGGGTTAAGGCGTACTAGTTATGGCAGCTACTGGAAGGTAGTTGTGCTTTCTGGGTTCGAGGCCCACTGGTGGGTGTTGTCCTAAGATTGTTAATCTTCACTTGTGGTTTATGCAAGTATAGGCTTATAGCATGGACACGAGTTCTCTCACATTAACAGTGGCTTGATGAGAAACGCAGAGTAACCTCTCACTTGTCTAGTGCCCTTGGGAAGTGGAGATATTTGAGGTGTATATATATCTCGAAGTCTCTACTTCTTTTGTAGAATCTGATGGTGTAGTGGGTTAAGGCGTACTAGTTATGGCAGCTACTGGAAGGTAGTTGTGCTTTCTGGGTTCGAGGCCCACTGGTGGGTGTTGTCCAAAGATTGTTAATCTTCACTTGTGGTTTATGCAAGTATAGGCTTATAGCATGGACACGAGTTTTCTCACATTAACAGTGGCTTGATGAAAAACGCAGAGTAACCTCTCACTTGTCTAGTGCCCTCGGGAAGTGGAGATATTTGAGGTGTATATATATCTCGAAGTCTCTACTTCTTTTGTAGGGTCTGATGGTGTAGTGGGTTAAGGCGTACTAGTTATGGCAGCTACTGGAAGGTAGTTGTGCTTTCTGGGTTCGAGGCCCACTGGTGGGTGTTGTCCAAAGATTGTTAATCTTCACTTGTGGTTTATGCAAGTATAGGCTTATAGCATGGACACGAGTTCTCTCACATTAACAGTGGCTTGATGAAAAACGCAGAGTAACCTCTCACTTGTCTAGTGCCCTCGGGAAGTGGAGATATTTGAGGTGTATATATATCTCGAAGTCTCTACTTCTTTTGTAGGTTCTGATGGTGTAGTGGGTTAAGGCGTACTAGTTATGGCAGCTACTGAAAGGTAGTTGTGCTTTCTGGGTTCGAGGCCCACTGGTAGGTGTTGTCCTAAGATTGTTAATCTTCACTTGTGGTTTATGCAAGTATAGGCTTATAGCATGGACACGAGTTCTTTCACATTAACAGTGGCTTGATGAAAAACGCAGAGTAACCTCTCACTTGTCTAGTGCAATCGGGAAGTGGAGATATTTGAGGTGTATATATATCTCGAAGTCTCTACTTCTTTTGTAGGGTCTGATGGTGTAGTGGGTTAAGGCGTACTAGTTATGGCAGCTACTGGAAGGTAGTTGTGCTTTCTGGGTTCGAGGCCCACTGGTGGGTGTTGTCCTAAGATTGTTAATCTTCACTTGTGGTTTATGCAAGTATAGGCTTATAGCATGGACACGAGTTCTCTCACATTAACAGTGGCTTGATGAGAAACGCAGAGTAACCTCTCACTTGTCTAGTGCCCTCGGGAAGTGGAGATATTTGAGGTGTATATATATCTCGAAGTCTCTACTTCTTTTGTAGGGTCTGATGGTGTAGTGGGTTAAGGCGTACTAGTTATGGCAGCTACTGGAAGGTAGTTGTGCTTTCTGGGTTCGAGGCCCACTGGTGGGTGTTGTCCAAAGATTGTTAATCTTCAATTGTGGTTTATGCAAGTATAGGCGTATAGCATGGACACGAGTTTTCTCACATTAACAGTGGCTTGATAAAAAACGCAGAGTAACCTCTCACTTGTCTAGTGCCCTCGGGAAGTGGAGATATTTGAGGTGTATATATATCTCGAAGTCTCTACTTCTTTTGTAGGGTCTGATGGTGTAGTGGGTTAAGGCGTACTAGTTATGGCAGCTACTGGAAGGTAGTTGTGCTTTCTGGGTTCGAGGCCCACTGGTGGGTGTTGTCCTAAGATTGTTAATCTTCACTTGTGGTTTATGCAAGTATAGGCTTATAGCATGGACACGAGTTTTCTCACATTAACAGTGGCTTGATAAAAAACGCAGAGTAACCTCTCACTTGTCTAGTGCCCTCGGGAAGTGGAGATATTTGAGGTGTATATATATCTCGAAGTCTCTACTTCTTTTGTAGGGTCTGATGGTGTAGTGGGTTAAGGCGTACTAGTTATGGCAGCTACTGGAAGGTAGTTGTGCTTTCTGGGTTCGAGGCCCACTGGTGGGTGTTGTCCAAAGATTGTTAATCTTCACTTGTGGTTTATGCAAGTATAGGCTTATAGCATGGACACGAGTTCTCTCACATTAACAGTGGCTTGATGAAAAACGCAGAGTAACCTCTCACTTGTCTAGTGCCCTCGGGAAAATGGAGATATTTGAGGTGTATATATATCTCGAAGTCTCTACTTCTTTTGTAGGGTCTGATGGTGTAGTGGGTTAAGGCGTACTAGTTATGGCAGCTACTGGAAGGTAGTTGTGCTTTCTGGGTTCGAGGCCCACTGGTGGGTGTTGTCCTAAGATTGTTAATCTTCACTTGTGGTTTATGCAAGTATAGGCTTATAGCATGGACACGAGTTCTCTCACATTAACAGTGGCTTGATGAAAAACGCAGAGTAACCTCTCACTTGTCTAGTGCCCTCGGGAAGTGGAGATATTTGAGGTGTATATATATCTCGAAGTCTCTACTTCTTTTGTAGGGTCTGATGGTGTAGTGGGTTAAGGCGTACTAGTTATGGCAGCTACTGGAAGGTAGTTGTGCTTTCTGGGTTCGAGGCCCACTTGGTGGGTGTTGTCCTAAGATTGTTAATCTTCACTTGTGGTTTATGCAAGTATAGGCTTATAGCATGGACACGAGTTCTCTCACATTAACAGTGGCTTGATGAGAAACGCAGAGTAACCTCTCACTTGTCTAGTGCCCTTGGGAAGTGGAGATATTTGAGGTGTATATATATCTCGAAGTCTCTACTTCTTTTGTAGGGTCTGATGGTGTAGTGGGTTAAGGCGTACTAGTTATGGCAGCTACTGGAAGGTAGTTGTGCTTTCTGGGTTCGAGGCCCACTGGTGGGTGTTGTCCTAAGATTGTTAATCTTCACTTGTGGTTTATGCAAGTATAGGCTTATAGCATGGACACGAGTTCTCTCACATTAACAGTGGCTTGATGAAAAACGCAGAGTAACCTCTCACTTGTCTAGTGCCCTCGGGAAGTGGAGATATTTGAGGTGTATATATATCTCGAAGTCTCTACTTCTTTTGTAGGGTCTGATGGTGTAGTGGGTTAAGGCGTACTAGTTATGGCAGCTACTGGAAGGTAGTTGTGCTTTCTGGGTTCGAGGCCCATTGGTGGGTGTTGTCCTAAGATTGTTAATCTTCACTTGTGGTTTATGCAAGTATAGGCTTATAGCATGGACACGAGTTCTCTCACATTAACAGTGGCTTGATGAGAAATGCAGAGTAACCTCTCACTTGTCTAGTGCCCTTGGGAAGTGGAGATATTTGAGGTGTATATATATCTCGAAGTCTCTACTTCTTTTGTAGGGTCTGATGGTGTAGTGGGTTAAGGCGTACTAGTTATGGCAGCTACTGGAAGGTAGTTGTGCTTTCTGGGTTCGAGGCCCACTGGTGGGTGTTGTCCAAAGATTGTTAATCTTCACTTGTGGTTTATGCAAGTATAGGCTTATAGCATGGACACGAGTTTTCTCACATTAACAGTGGCTTGATGAAAAACGCAGAGTAACCTCTCACTTGTCTAGTGCCCTCGGGAAGTGGAGATATTTGAGGTGTATATATATCTCGAAGTCTCTACTTCTTTTGTAGGGTCTGATGGTGTAGTGGGTTAAGGCGTACTAGTTATGGCAGCTACTGGAAGGTAGTTGTGCTTTCTGGGTTCGAGGCCCACTGGTGGGTGTTGTCCAAAGATTGTTAATCTTCACTTGTGGTTTATGCAAGTATAGGCTTATAGCATGGACACGAGTTCTCTCACATTAACAGTGGCTTGATGAAAAACGCAGAGTAACCTCTCACTTGTCTAGTGCCCTCGGGAAGTGGAGATATTTGAGGTGTATATATATCTCGAAGTCTCTACTTCTTTTGTAGGTTCTGATGGTGTAGTGGGTTAAGGCGTACTAGTTATGGCAGCTACTGAAAGGTAGTTGTGCTTTCTGGGTTCGAGGCCCACTGGTGGGTGTTGTCCTAAGATTGTTAATCTTCACTTGTGGTTTATGCAAGTATAGGCTTATAGCATGGACACGAGTTCTCTCACATTAAC
>NW_027190354.1:40000-42015 GCF_040958095.1 Procambarus clarkii | reverse complement strand
TCTCATCTCTCTCTCTCTCCTCTCTCTCTCCTCTCTCTCTCTCTCTCTCTCTCTCTCTCTCTCTCCTCTCTCTCTCTCTCTCTCTCTCTCTCTCTCTCTCTCTCTCTCTCTCTCTCTCTCTCTCTCTCCTTCTCTCTCTCTCTCTCTCTCTCTCCTCTCTCTCTCTCTCTCTCTCTCTCTCTCTCCTCTCCTCTCTCTCTCTCTCTCTCTCTCTCTCTCTCTCTCTCTCTCCTCTCTCTCTCTCTCTCTCTCTCTCTCTCTCTCTCTCTCTCTCTCTCTCTCTCTCTTTCTCTCTCTTTTTCAACAAGTCTTTGACTCGAAGCTGAAGACTCTTAATTGTGGAATTAATCCTGTGGCAAAATTTCGACCATTTTTCCAAGTTTTTTTTATGCTTCATAAGGTGTGGGTTCCCAGCTGTCGCTGCATACTCAGGTAATGGTCTCACATATGTAGTATGTGTGGATTTAGAATCCTCTTATTTTAGATTTTTAAATGACGTTCTTTTGTTTGGTAACTTCCCATATGGTGCTAATGATGTCCTGTTCACATTAGCTTGTGGTGTTTAGTGTTTGGATAATTTCTACTCTCGGATGATCATATGTCGTGATTGTAGGTGTTGTGTGGTGGTGATGTGTAGTAACGGTAGGTGTTGTGTGGTGGTGATGTGTAGTGACGGTAGGTGCTGTGTGGTGGTGATGTGTAGTGAAGGTGGGTGTTGTTTGGTGGTGATGTGTAGTGATGGTAGGTATTGTGTGGTGGTAATGTGTAGTGATGATAGGTGTTGTGTGGTGGTGATGTGTAGTGACGGTAGGTGTTGTGTGGTGGTGATGTGTAGTCAGGATAGTTGTTGTGTGGTGGTGTTCTGTAGTGACGGTAGGTGTTGTGTGGTGGTGATGTGTAGTGATGGTGGTGGGTGTTCTGTGGTGGTGGTGATGAAAATTTAAGTATTTATGGAAGATGGCTACAGTTACGAGGCTGGTCGTTACAGTATAGATGGTTACAGTGTTTCAGGTTGTGTGAAGTAAGTACGGTTACAATGATGAGGGTTGTCATTAGTTAAGACGATTACTGTGGTGAAGATAGTGCGATAGTGCGTAGTATGTTGTAAAGTTACAGTGATGAAACTATGGTATAATAAAGATGATTACAATGAAGATATTGTGTGTACTGAAAATGATTATTGTGAAGTTTTTGTGTGTAGTTAAGATGGTTACAGTGAAGATAGTGTGTAGTGAAGATGGTTACAGTAAAAAATAGTGTGTAATGAAAATAGTGTGCAGTGATGATAGAGTGTAGTGAAGATGGTTACTATGAAGATAGTGTGTAGTGAAGAGTTACAGTATAGTGTGTGTAGTGATGATAGTGTGTAGTGAAGATGGTTACTGTGAAGATAGTTACAGTATAGTGTGTGTGTGTGTGTGTGTGTAGTGAAGATGGTTACAGTATTGTGTGAAGACGGTTACAGTATTGTGTATGTAGTGAAGATGGTTACATTATAGTGTGTGTTGTGAAGATGGTTACAGTATAGTGTGTGTAGTGAAGATGGTTACATTATAGTGTGTGTGTTGTGAAGATGGTTACAGTATAGTGTGTGTAGTAAGGATGGTTACATTATAATGTGTATTGTGAAGATGGATACAGTGTAGTGAAGATGGTTACGTTATAGTGTGTGTTGTGAAGATGGTTACAGTATAGTGTGTGAATTGAAGATTGTTACATTATAGTTTGTGTTGTGAAGATAGTTACAGAACAGTGTGTGTTGTGAAGATGGTAACAGTATAGTGTGTGTTGTGAAGATGGTAACAGTATAGTGTGTGTTGTAAAGATGGTTACATTATAGTGTGTGGAGTGAAGATGGTTATAGTATAGTGTGTGGAGTGAAGATGGTTACAGTATAGTGTGTGGAGTGAAGATGGTTACAGAATAGTGTGTGTAGTGAAGATGGTTGCAGTGAGGATATAATGTGTGTACTCACCTAGTTGTGCTTGAGGGGGTTCAGCTCTGCTCTTGCGGAG
>NW_027190354.1:0-35000 GCF_040958095.1 Procambarus clarkii | reverse complement strand
TTATAATGTGTATTGTGAAGATGGATACAGTGTAGTGAAGATGGTTACGTTATAGTGTGTGTTGTGAAGATGGTTACAGTATAGTGTGTGAATTGAAGATTGTTACATTATAGTTTGTGTTGTGAAGATAGTTACAGAACAGTGTGTGTTGTGAAGATGGTAACAGTATAGTGTGTGTTGTGAAGATGGTAACAGTATAGTGTGTGTTGTAAAGATGGTTACATTATAGTGTGTGGAGTGAAGATGGTTATAGTATAGTGTGTGGAGTGAAGATGGTTACAGTATAGTGTGTGGAGTGAAGATGGTTACAGAATAGTGTGTGTAGTGAAGATGGTTGCAGTGAGGATATAATGTGTGTACTCACCTAGTTGTGCTTGAGGGGGTTCAGCTCTGCTCTTGCGGAGCAAGAGTTCTTTCCCTCTTTCCTAAACACCCAACTCTCGTATGCCAGTCCTCGAGGACGTGCATCTGACTGATGATATTTTCTTAGAAGCGGACAGACTTGGTTTTCTTCTGGTGGCAGCCATCGTCGCCGGAGACCTTTTCCTTCTCCATACTGACCAGGCCGCTTCACACTATCAAGAACCTAAAGAATACTTCTAGTAATAATATACCAGATGCAAGAATTATAGTCATGCTAATAGTTCGACTGGTCTATTAAGTGCGATGCCCAGTAGTAATGTACTCACATCATACGTCCTTTTACATATAAATAAGATACCTTTATAAACTTTATCTATTCTCTTCAAGAGCTTGTAGGTAGTTAAGAGTCTCTCTCTCTCTCTCTCTCTCTCTCTCTCTCTCTCTCTCTCTCTCTCTCTCTCTCTCTCTCTCTCTCTCTCGTCTCTCTCTCTCTCTCCTCTCTCTCTCTCTCTCTCTCTCTCTCTCTCTCTCTCCTCTCTCTCCTCTCTCTCTCTCTCTCTCTCTCTCTCTCTCTCTCTCTCTCTCCTCTCTCCTCTCTCTCTCCTCTCTCTCTCTCTCTCTCTCTCTCTCTCTCTCTCTCTCTCTCTCTCTCTCTCTCTCTCTCTCTCTCTCTCTCCTCTCTCTCTCTCTCTCTCTCTCTCTCTCTCTCTCTCTCTCTCTCTCTCTCTCTCTCTCTCTCTCTCTCTCTCTCTCTCTCTCTCTCTCTCTCTCTTTTTCAACATGTCTTTCGACTCGAAGCTGAAGACTCTTAATTGTGGAATTAATCCTGTTGCAAAATTTCGACCTTTTTTCCAAGTTTTTTTTTATGCTTCATAAGGTGTGGGTTCCCAGCTGTCGCTGCATACTCAGGTAATGGTCTCACATATGTAGTATGTGTGGATTTAGAATCCTCTTATTTTAGATTTTTAAATGACGTTCTTTTGTTTGGTAACTTCTCATATGGTGCTAATGATGTCCTGTTCACATTAGCTTGTGGTGTTTAGTGTTTGGATAATTTCTACTCTCGGATGATCATATGTCGTGATTGTAGGTGTTGTGTGGTGGTGATGTGTAGTAACGGTAGGTGTTGTGTGGTGGATGTGTGTATGACGGTAGGTGCTGTGTGGTGGTGATGTGTAGTGAAGGTGGGTGTTGTTTGGTGGTGATGTGTAGTGATGGTAGGTATTGTGTGGTGGTAATGTGTAGTGATGATAGGTGTTGTGTGGTGGTGATGTGTAGTGACGGTAGGTGTTGTGTGGTGGTGATGTGTAGTCAGGATAGTTGTTGTGTGGTGGTGTTCTGTAGTGACGGTAGGTGTTGTGTGGTGGTGATGTGTAGTGATGGTGGTGGGTGTTCTGTGGTGGTGGTGATGAAAATTTAAGTATTTATGGAAGATGGCTACAGTTACGAGGCTGGTCGTTACAGTGTAGATGGTTACAGTGTTTCAGGTTGTGTGAAGTAAGTACGGTTACAATGATGAGGGTTGTCATTAGTTAAGACGATTACTGTGGTGAAGATAGTGCGATAGTGCGTAGTATGTTGTAAAGTTACAGTGATGAAACTATGGTATAATAAAGATGATTACAATGAAGATATTGTGTGTACTGAAAATGATTATAGTGAAGTTTTTGTGTGTAGTTAAGATGGTTACAGTGAAGATAGTGTGTAGTGAAGATGGTTACAGTAAAAAATAGTGTGTAATGAAAATAGTGTGCAGTGATGATAGAGTGTAGTGAAGATGGTTACTATGAAGATAGTGTGTAGTGAAGAGTTACAGTATAGTGTGTGTAGTGATGATAGTGTGTAGTGAAGATGGTTACTGTGAAGATAGTTACAGTATAGTGTGTGTGTGTGTGTGTGTAGTGAAGATGGTTACAGTATTGTGTGAAGACGGTTACAGTATTGTGTATGTAGTGAAGATGGTTACATTATAGTGTGTGTTGTGAAGATGGTTACAGTATAGTGTGTGTAGTGAAGATGGTTACATTATAGTGTGTGTGTTGTGAAGATGGTTACAGTATAGTGTGTGTAGTAAGGATGGTTACATTATAATGTGTATTGTGAAGATGGATACAGTGTAGTGAAGATGGTTACGTTATAGTGTGTGTTGTGAAGATGGTTACAGTATAGTGTGTGAATTGAAGATTGTTACATTATAGTTTGTGTTGTGAAGATAGTTACAGAACAGTGTGTGTTGTGAAGATGGTAACAGTATAGTGTGTGTTGTGAAGATGGTAACAGTATAGTGTGTGTTGTAAAGATGGTTACATTATAGTGTGTGGAGTGAAGATGGTTATAGTATAGTGTGTGGAGTGAAGATGGTTACAGTATAGTGTGTGGAGTGAAGATGGTTACAGAATAGTGTGTGTAGTGAAGATGGTTGCAGTGAGGATATAATGTGTGTACTCACCTAGTTGTGCTTGAGGGGGTTCAGCTCTGCTCTTGCGGAGCAAGAGTTCTTTCCCTCTTTCCTAAACACCCAACTCTCGTATGCCCAGTCCTCGAGGACGTGCACCTGACTGATGATATTTTCTTAGAAGCGGACAGACTTGGTTTTCTTCTGGTGGCAGCCATCGTCGCCGGAGACCTTTTCCTTCTCCATACTGACCAGGCCGCTTCACACTATCAAGAACCTAAAGAATACTTCTAGTAATAATATACCAGATGCAAGAATTATAGTCATGCTAATAGTGTCGACTGGTCTATTAAGTGCGATGCCCAGTAGTAATGTACTCACATCATACGTCTTTTACATATAAATAAGATACCTTATAAACTTTATCTATTCTCTTTCAAGAGCTTGTAGGTAGTTAAGAGTCTCTCTGGTCTCTCTCTCTCTGCTCATCTCTCTCTCATCTCTCTCTCTCTCTCTCTCTCTCTCTCTCTCTGCTCTCCTCTCTCTCTCTCTCCTCTCTCTTCTCTCTCTCTCTCTCCTCTCCCTCTCCTCTCTCTCTCTCTCTCTCTCTCTCTCTCTCTCTCTCTCTCTCTCTCTCTCTCTCTCTCTCTCTCTCTCTCTCTCTCTCTCTCTCTCTCTCTCTCTCTCTCTCTCTCTCTCTCTCTCTCTCTCTCTCTCTCTCGTCTCTCTCTCTCCTCTCTCTCTCTCTCATCTCTCTCTCTCTCTCTCTCTCTCTCTCTCTCTCTCTCTCTCTCTCTCTCTCTCTCTCTCTCTCTCTCTCTTTTTCAACATGTCTTCGACTCGAAGCTGAAGACTCTTAATTGTGGAATTAATCCTGTTGCAAAATTTCGACCATTTTTCCAAGTTTTTTTTATGCTTCATAAGGTGTGGGTTCCCAGCTGTCGCTGCATACTCAGGTAATGGTCTCACATATGTAGTATGTGTGGATTTAGAATCCTCTTATTTTAGATTTTTAAATGACGTTCTTTTGTTTGGTAACTTCCCATATGGTGCTAATGATGTCCTGTTCACATTAGCTTGTGGTGTTTAGTGTTTGGATAATTTCTACTCTCGGATGATCATATGTCGTGATTGTAGGTGTTGTGTGGTGGTGATGTGTAGTAACGGTAGGTGTTGTGTGGTGGTGATGTGTAGTGACGGTAGGTGCTGTGTGGTGGTGATGTGTAGTGAAGGTGGGTGTTGTTTGGTGGTGATGTGTAGTGATGGTAGGTATTGTGTGGTGGTAATGTGTAGTGATGATAGGTGTTGTGTGGTGGTGATGTGTAGTGACGGTAGGTGTTGTGTGGTGGTGATGTGTAGTCAGGATAGTTGTTGTGTGGTGGTGTTCTGTAGTGACGGTAGGTGTTGTGTGGTGGTGATGTGTAGTGATGGTGGTGGGTGTTCTGTGGTGGTGGTGATGAAAATTTAAGTATTTATGGAAGATGGCTACAGTTACGAGGCTGGTCGTTACAGTGTAGATGGTTACAGTGTTTCAGGTTGTGTGAAGTAAGTACGGTTACAATGATGAGGGTTGTCATTAGTTAAGACGATTACTGTGGTGAAGATAGTGCGATAGTGCGTAGTATGTTGTAAAGTTACAGTGATGAAACTATGGTATAATAAAGATGATTACAATGAAGATATTGTGTGTACTGAAAATGATTATAGTGAAGTTTTTGTGTGTAGTTAAGATGGTTACAGTGAAGATAGTGTGTAGTGAAGATGGTTACAGTAAAAAATAGTGTGTAATGAAAATAGTGTGCAGTGATGATAGAGTGTAGTGAAGATGGTTACTATGAAGATAGTGTGTAGTGAAGAGTTACAGTATAGTGTGTGTAGTGATGATAGTGTGTAGTGAAGATGGTTACTGTGAAGATAGTTACAGTATATGTGTGTGTGTGTGTGTGTAGTGAAGATGGTTACAGTATTGTGTGAAGACGGTTACAGTATTGTGTATGTAGTGAAGATGGTTACATTATAGTGTGTGTTGTGAAGATGGTTACAGTATAGTGTGTGTAGTGAAGATGGTTACATTATAGTGTGTGTGTTGTGAAGATGGTTACAGTATAGTGTGTGTAGTAAGGATGGTTACATTATAATGTGTATTGTGAAGATGGATACAGTGTAGTGAAGATGGTTACGTTATAGTGTGTGTTGTGAAGATGGTTACAGTATAGTGTGTGAATTGAAGATGTTACATTATAGTGTGTGTTGTGAAGATAGTTACAGAACAGTGTGTGTTGTGAAGATGGTAACAGTATAGTGTGTGTTGTGAAGATGGTAACAGTATAGTGTGTGTTGTAAAGATGGTTACATTATAGTGTGTGGAGTGAAGATGGTTATAGTATAGTGTGTGGAGTGAAGATGGTTACAGTATAGTGTGTGGAGTGAAGATGGTTACAGAATAGTGTGTGTAGTGAAGATGGTTGCAGTGAGGATATAATGTGTGTACTCACCTAGTTGTGCTTGAGGGGGTTCAGCTCTGCTCTTGCGGAGCAAGAGTTCTTTCCCTCTTTCCTAAACACCCAACTCTCGTATGCCCAGTCCTCGAGGACGTGCATCCTGACTGATGATATTTTCTTAGAAGCGGACAGACTTGGTTTTCTTCTGGTGGCAGCCATCGTCGCCGGAGACCTTTTCCTTCTCCATACTGACCAGGCCGCTTCACACTATCAAGAACCTAAAGAATACTTTTAGTAATAATATACCAGATGCAAGAATTATAGTCATGCTAATAGTTCGACTGGTCTATTAAGTGTGATGCCCAGTAGTAATGTACTCACATCATACGTCTTTTACATATAAATAAGATACCTTTATAAACTTTATCTATTCTCTTCAAGAGCTTGTAGGTAGTTAAGAGTCTCTCTCTCTCTCTCTCTCTCTCTCTCTCTCTCTCTCTCTCTCTCTCTCTCTCTCTCTCTCTCTCTCTCTCTCTCTCTCTCTCTCTCTCTCTCTCTCTCTCTCTCTCTCTCTCTCTCTCTCTCTCTCTCTCTCTCTCTCTCTCTCTCTCTCTCTCTCTCCTCTCTCTCTCTCTCTCTCTCTCCTCTCTCTCTCTCTCTCTCTCTCTCTCTTTTTCAACATGTCTTCGACTCGAAGCTGAAGACTCTTAATTGTGGAATTAATCCTGTGGCAAAATTTCGACCATTTTTCCAAGTTTTTTTTATGCTTCATAAGGTGTGGGTTCCCAGCTGTCGCTGCATACTCAGGTAATGGTCTCACATATGTAGTATGTGTGGATTTAGAATCCTCTTATTTTAGATTTTTAAATGACGTTCTTTTGTTTGGTAACTTCCCATATGGTGCTAATGATGTCCTGTTCACATTAGCTTGTGGTGTTTAGTGTTTGGATAATTTCTACTCTCGGATGATCATATGTCGTGATTGTAGGTGTTGTGTGGTGGTGATGTGTAGTAACGGTAGGTGTTGTGTGGTGGTGATGTGTAGTGACGGTAGGTGCTGTGTGGTGGTGATGTGTAGTGAAGGTGGGTGTTGTTTGGTGGTGATGTGTAAGTGATGGTAGGTATTGTGTGGTAGTAATGTGTAGTGATGATAGGTGTTGTGTGGTGGTGATGTGTAGTGACGGTAGGTGTTGTGTGGTGGTGATGTGTAGTCAGGATAGTTGTTGTGTGGTGGTGTTCTGTAGTGACGGTAGGTGTTGTGTGGTGGTGATGTGTAGTGATGGTGGTGGGTGTTCTGTGGTGGTGGTGATGAAAATTTAAGTATTTATGGAAGATGGCTACAGTTACGAGGCTGGTCGTTACAGTGTAGATGGTTACAGTGTTTCAGGTTGTGTGAAGTAAGTACGGTTACAATGATGAGGGTTGTCATTAGTTAAGACGATTACTGTGGTGAAGATAGTGCGTAGTAACTATGGTTAGTGATGATAGTCATTTGTAGTGAAGATCGACACCACTGACGACTGTGTTGTAAAGTTACAGTGATGAAACTATTGTATAATAAAGATGATTACAATGAAGATATTGTGTGTACTGAAAATGATTATAGTGATGTTTTTGTGTGTAGTTAAGATGGTTACAGTGAAGATAGTGTGTAGTGAAGATGGTTACAGTAAAAAATAGTGTGTAATGAAGATAGTGTGCAGTGATGATAGAGTGTAGTGAAGATGGTTACTATGAAGATAGTGTGTAGTGAAGAGTTACAGTATAGTGTGTGTAGTGATGATAGTGTGTAGTGAAGATGGTTACTGTGAAGATAGTTACAGTATAGTGTGTGTGTGTGTGTGTAGTGAAGATGGTTACAGTATTGTGTGAAGACGGTTACAGTATTGTGTATGTAGTGAAGATGGTTACAGTTATGTGTATGTAGTGAAGATGGTTACATTATAGTGTGTGTTGTGAAGATGGTTTCAGTATAGTGTGTGTAGTGAAGATGGTTACATTATAGTGTGTGTTGTGAAGATGGTTACAGTATAGTGTGTGTAGTGAAGATGGTTACATTATAGTGTGTGTGTTGTGAAGATGGTTACAGTATAGTGTGTGTAGTAAGGATGGTTACAATTATAATGTGTATTGTGAAGATGGATACAGTGTAGTGAAGATGGTTACGTTATAGTGTGTGTTGTGAAGATGGTTACAGTATAGTGTGTGAATTGAAGATGGTTACATTATAGTGTGTGTTGTGAAGATGGTTACAGAACAGTGTGTGTTGTGAAGATGGTAACAGTATAGTGTGTGTTGTGAAGATGGTAACAGTATAGTGTGTGTTGTAAAGATGGTTACATTATAGTGTGTGGAGTGAAGATGGTTATAGTATAGTGTGTGGAGTGAAGATGGTTACAGTATAGTGTGTGGAGTGAAGATGGTTACAGAATAGTGTGTGTAGTGAAGATGGTTGCAGTGAGGATATAATGTGTGTACTCACCTAGTTGTGCTTGAGGGGGTTCAGCTCTGCTCTTGCGGAGCAAGAGTTCTTTCCCTCTTTCCTAAACACCCAACTCTCGTATGCCCAGTCCTCGAGGACGTGCACCTGACTGATGATATTTTCTTAGAAGCGGACAGACTTGGTTTTCTTCTGGTGGCAGCCATCGTCGCCGGAGACCTTTTCCTTCTCCATACTGACCAGGCCGCTTCACACTATCAAGAACCTAAAGAATACTTCTAGTAATAATATACCAGATGCAAGAATTATAGTCATGCTAATAGTTCGACTGGTCTATTAAGTGCGATGCCCAGTAGTAATGTACTCACATCATACGTCTTTTACATATAAATAAGATACCTTTATAAACTTTATCTATTCTCTTCAAGAGCTTGTAGGTAGTTAAGAGTCTCTCTCTCTCTCTCTCTCTATCTCTCTCTCTCTCTCTCTCTCTTTTTCAACATGTCTTCGACTCGAAGCTGAAGACTCTTAATTGTGGAATTAATCCTGAGGCAAAATTTCGACCATTTTTCCAAGTTTTTTTTATGCTTCATAAGGTGTGGGTTCCCAGCTGTCGCTGCATACTCAGGTAATGGTCTCACATATGTAGTATGTGTGGATTTAGAATCCTCTTATTTTAGATTTTTAAATGACGTTCTTTTGTTTGGTAACTTCCCATATGGTGCTAATTATGTTCTGTTCACATTAGCTTGTAGTGTTTAGTGTTTGGATAATTTCTACTCTCGGATGATCATATGTCGTGATTGTAGGTGTTGTGTGGTGGTGATGTGTAGTAACGGTAGGTGTTGTGTGGTGGTGATGTGTAGTGACTGGTAGGTGCTGTGTGGTGGTGATGTGTAGTGAAGGTGGGTGTTGTTTGGTGGTGATGTGAAGTGATGGATAGGTATTGTGTAGTAGTAATGTGTAGTGATGATAGGTGTTGTGTGGTGGTGATGTGTAGTGACGGTAGGTGTTGTGTGGTGGTGATGTGTAGTCAGGATAGTTGTTGTGTGGTGGTGTTCTGTAGTGACGGTAGGTGTTGTGTGGTGGTGATGTGTAGTGATGGTGGTGGGTGTTCTGTGGTGGTGGTGATGAAAATTTAAGTATTTATGGAAGATAGCTACAGTTACGAGGCTGGTCGTTACAGTGTAGATGGTTACAGTGTTTCAGGTTGTGTGAAGTAAGTACGGTTACAATGATGAGGGTTGTCATTAGTTCAGACGATTACTGTGGTGAAGATAGTGCGTAGTAACTATGGTTAGTGATGATAGTCATTTGTAGTGAAGATCGACACCACTGACGACTGTGTTGTAAAGTTACAGTGATGAAACTATTGTATAATAAAGATGATTACAATGAAGATATTGTGTGTACTGAAAATGATTATAGTGATGTTTTTGTGTGTAGTTAAGATGGTTACAGTGAAGATAGTGTGTAGTGAAGATGGTTACAGTAAAAAATAGTGTGTAATGAAGATAGTGTGCAGTGATGATAGAGTGTAGTGAAGATGGTTACTATGAAGATAGTGTGTAGTGAAGAGTTACAGTATAGTGTGTGTAGTGATGATAGTGTGTAGTGAAGATGGTTACTGTGATGATAGTTACAGTATAGTGTGTGTGTGTGTGTGTAGTGAAGATGGTTACAGTATTGTGTGAAGACGGTTACAGTATTGTGTATGTAGTGAAGATGGTTACAGTATAGTGTGTGTAGTAAGGATGGTTACAATATAATGTGTATTGTGAAGATGGATACAGTGTAGTGAAGATGGTTACGTTATAGTGTGTGTTGTGAAGATGGTTACAGTATAGTGTGTGAATTGAAGATGGTTACATTATAGTGTGTGTTGTGAAGATGGTTACAGAACAGTGTGTGTTGTGAAGATGGTAACAGTATAGTGTGTGTTGTGAAGATGGTAACAGTATAGTGTGTGTTGTAAAGATGGTTACATTATAGTGTGTGGAGTGAAGATGGTTATGGTATAGTGTGTGGAGTGAAGATGTTTACAGTATAGTGTGTGGAGTGAAGATGGTTACAGAATAGTGTGTGTAGTGAAGATGGTTGCAGTGAGGATATAATGTGTGTACTCACCTAGTTGTGCTTGAGGGGGTTCAGCTCTGCTCTTGCGGAGCAAGAGTTCTTTCCCTCTTTCCTAAACACCCAACTCTCGTATGCCCAGTCCTCGAGGACGTGCACCTGACTGATGATATTTTCTTAGAAGCGGACAGACTTGGTTTTCTTCTGGTGGCAGCCATCGTCGCCGGAGACCTTTTCCTTCTCCATACTGACCAGGCCGCTTCACACTATCAAGAACCTAAAGAATACTTCTAGTAATAATATACCAGATGCAAGAATTATAGTCATGCTAATAGTTCGACTGGTCTATTAAGTGCGATGCCCAGTAGTAATGTACTCACATCATACGTCTTTTACATATAAATAAGATACCTTTATAAACTTTATCTATTCTCTTCAAGAGCTTGTAGGTAGTTAAGAGTCTCTCTCTCTCTCTCTATCTCTCTCTCTCTCTCTCTCTCTCTCTATCTCTCTCTCTCTCTCTCTCTCTTTTTCAACATGTCTTCGACTCGAAGCTGAAGACTCTTAATTGTGGAATTAATCCTGAGGCAAAATTTCGACCATTTTTCCAAGTTTTTTTTATGCTTCATAAAGTGTGGGTTCCCAGCTGTCGCTGCATACTCAGGTAATGGTCTCACTTATGTAGTATGTGTGGATTTAGAATCCTCTTATTTTAGATTTTTAAAGGACGTTCTTTTTGTTTGGTAACTTCCCATATGGTGCTAATGATGTCCTGTTCACATTAGCTTGTGGTGTTTAGTGTTTGGATAATTTCTACTCTCGGATGATCATATGTCGTGATTGTAGGTGTTGTGTGGTGGTGATGTGTAGTAACGGTAGGTGTTGTGTGGTGGTGATGTGTAGTGACGGTAGGTGCTGTGTGGTGGTGATGTGTAGTGAAGGTGGGTGTTGTTTGGTGGTGATGTGTAGTGATGGTAGGTATTGTGTGGTGGTAATGTGTAGTGATGATAGGTGTTGTGTGGTGGTGATGTTTAGTGACGGTAGGTGTTGTGTGGTGGTGATGTGTAGTCAGGATAGTTGTTGTGTGGTGGTGTTCTGTAGTGACGGTAGGTGTTGTGTGGTTGTGATGTGTAGTGATGGTGGTGGGTGTTCTGTGGTGGTGGTGATGAAAATTTAAGTATTTATGGAAGATGGCTACAGTTACGAGGCTAGTCGTTACAGTGTAGATGGTTACAGTGTTTCAGGTTGTGTGAAGTAAGTACGGTTACAATGATGAGGGTTGTCATTAGTTAAGACGATTACTGTGGTGAAGATAGTGCGATAGTGAGTAGTAACTATAGTTAGTGATGATAGTCATTTGTAGTGAAGATCGACACCACTGACGACTGTGTTGTAAAGTTACAGTGATGAAACTATTGTATAATAAAGATGATTACAATGAAGATATTGTGTGTACTGACAATGATTATAGTGATGTTTTTGTGTGTAGTTAAGATGGTTACAGTGAAGATAGCGTGTAGTGAAGATGGTTACAGTAAAAAATAGTGTGTAATGAAGATAGTGTGCAGTGATGATAGAGTGTAGTGAAGATGGTTACTATGAAGATAGTGTGTAGTGAAGAGTTACAGTATAGTGTGTGTAGTGATGATAGTGTGTAGTGAAGATGGTTACTGTGAAGATAGTTACAGTATAGTGTGTGTGTGTGTGTGTAGTGAAGATGGTTACAGTATTGTGTGAAGACGGTTACAGTATTGTGTATGTAGTGAAGATGGTTACAGTAGTGTGTATGTAGTGAAGATGGTTACATTATAGTGTGTGTTGTGAAGATGGTTTCAGTATAGTGTGTGTAGTGAAGATGGTTACATTATAGTGTGTGTTGTGAAGATGGTAACAGTATAGTGTGTGTAGTGAAGATGGTTACATTATAGTGTGTGTGTTGTGAAGATGGTTACAGTATAGTGTGTGTAGTAAGGATGGTTACATTATAATGTGTATTGTGAAGATGGATACAGTGTAGTGAAGATGGTTACGTTATGGTGTGTGTTGTGAAGATGGTTACAGTATAGTGTGTGAACTGAAGATGGTTACATTATAGTGTGTGTTGTGAAGATGGTTACAGAACAGTGTGTGTTGTGAAGATGGTAACAGTATAGTGTGTGTGTTTTGAAGATGGTAACAGTATAGTGTGTGTTGTAAAGATGGTTACATTATAGTGTGTGGAGTGAAGATGGTTACAGTATAGTGTGTGGAGTGAAGATGGTTACAGTATAGTGTGTGGAGTGAAGATGGTTATAGTATAGTGTGTGTAGTGAAGATGGTTACAGTATAGTGTGTGGAGTGAAGATGGTTACATTATAGTGTGTGGAGTGAAGATGGTTATAGTATAGTGTGTGGAGTGAAGATGGTTACAGTATAGTGTGTGGAGTGAAGATGGTTACAGAATAGTGTGTGTAGTGAAGATGGTTGCAGTGAGGATATAATGTGTGTACTCACCTAGTTGTGCTTGAGGGGGTTCAGCTCTGCTCTTGCTGAGCAAGAGTTCTTTCCCTCTTTCCTAAACACCCAACTCTCGTATGCCCAGTCCTCGAGGACGTGCACCTGACTGATGATATTTTCTTAGAAGCGGACAGACTTGGTTTTCTTCTGGTGGCAGCCATCGTCGCCGGAGACCTTTTCCTTCTCCATACTGACCAGGCCGCTTCACACTATCAAGAACCTAAAGAATACTTCTAGTAATAATATACCAGATGCAAGAATTATAGTCATGCTAATAGTTCGACTGGTCTATTAAGTGCGATGCCCAGTATTAATGTACTCACATCATACGTCTTTTACATATAAATAAGACACCTTTATAAACTTTATCTATTCTCTTCAAGAGCTTGTAGGTAGTTAAGAGTCTCTCTCTCTCTCTCTCTCTCTATCTCTCTCTCTCTCTCTCTCTTTTTCAACATGTCTTCGACTCGAAGCTGAAGACTCTTAATTGTGGAATTAATCCTGTGGCAAAATTTCGACCATTTTTCCAAGTTTTTTTTATGCTTCATAAGGTGTGGGTTCCCAGCTGTCGCTGCATACTCAGGTAATGGTCTCACATATGTAGTATGTGTGGATTTAGAATCCTCTTATTTTAGATTTTTAAATGACGTTCTTTTGTTTGGTAACTTCCCATGTGGTGCTAATGATGTCCTGTTCACATTAGCTTGTGGTGTTTAGTGTTTGGATAATTTCTACTCTCGGATGATCATATGTCGTGATTGTAGGTGTTGTGTGGTGGTGATGTGTAGTAACGGTAGGTGTTGTGTGGTGGTGATGTGTAGTGACGGTAGGTGCTGTGTGGTGGTGATGTGTAGTGAAGGTGGGTGTTGTTTGGTGGTGATGTGTAGTGATGGTAGGTATTGTGTGGTGGTAATGTGTAGTGATGATAGGTGTTGTGTGGTGGTGATGTGTAGTGACGGTAGGTGTTGTGTGGTGGTGATGTGTAGTCAGGATAGTTGTTGTGTGGTGGTGTTCTGTAGTGACGGTAGGTGTTGTGTGGTGGTGATGTGTAGTGATGGTGGTGGGTGTTCTGTGGTGGTGGTGATGAAAATTTAAGTATTTATTCAAGATGGCTACAGTTACGAGGCTGGTCGTTACAGTGTAGATGGTTACAGTGTTTCAGGTTGTGTGAAGTAAGTACGGTTACAATGATGAGGGTTGTCATTAGTTAAGACGATTACTGTGGTGAAGATAGTGCGATAGTACGTAGTATCTATGGTAAGTGATGATAGTCATTTGTAGTGAAGATCGACACCAATGACGACTGTGTTGTAAAGTTACAGTGATGAAACTATGGTATAATAAAGATGATTACAATGAAGATATTGTGTGTACTGAAAATGATTATAGTGACGTTTTTGTGTGTAGTAAAGATGGTTACAGTGAAGATAGTGTGTAGTGAAGATGGTTACAGTAAAAAATAGTGTGTAATGAAAATAGTGTGCAGTGATGATAGAGTGTAGTGAAGATGGTTACTATGAAGATAGTGTGTAGTGAAGAGTTACAGTATAGTGTGTGTAGTGATGATAGTGTGTAGTGAAGATGGTTACTGTGAAGATAGTTACAGTATAGTGTGTGTGTGTGTGTAGTGAAGATGGTTACAGTATTGTGTGAAGACGGTTACAGTATTGTGTATGTAGTGAAGATGGTTACATTATAGTGTGTGTTGTGAAGATGGTTACAGTATAGTGTGTGTAGTGAAGATGGTTACATTATAGTGTGTGTGTTGTGAAGATGGTTATAGTATAGTGTGTGTAGTAAGGATGGTTACATTATAATGTGTATTGTGAAGATGGATACAGGATGGATACAGTGTAGTGAAGATGGTTACGTTATAGTGTGTGTTGTGAAGATGGTTACAGTATAGTGTGTGAATTGAAGATGGTTACATTATAGTGTGTGTTGTGAAGATAGTTACAGAACAGTGTGTGTTGTGAAGATGGTAACAGTATAGTGTGTGTTGTTAAGATGGTAACAGTATAGTGTGTGTTGTAAAGATGGTTACATTATAGTGTGTGGAGTGAAGATGGTTATAGTATAGTGTGTGGAGTGAAGATGGTTACAGTATAGTGTGTGGAGTGAAGATGGTTACAGAATAGTGTGTGTAGTGAAGATGGTTGCAGTGAGGATATAATGTGTGTACTCACCTAGTTGTGTTTGAGGGGGTTCAGCTCTGCTCTTGCGGAGCAAGAGTTATTTCCCTCTTTCCTAAACACCCAACTCTCGTATGCCCAGTCCTCGAGGACGTGCACCTGACTGATGATATTTTCTTAGAAGCGGACAGACTTGGTTTTCTTCTGGTGGCAGCCATCGTCGCCGGAGACCTTTTCCTTCTCCATACTGACCAGGCCGCTTCACACTATCAAGAACCTAAAGAATACTTCTAGTAATAATATACCAGATGCAAGAATTATAGTCATGCTAATAGTTCGACTGGTCTATTAAGTGCGATGCCCAGTAGTAATGTACTCACATCATACGTCTTTTACATGTAAATAAGATACCTTTATAAACTTTATCTATTCTCTTCAAGAGCTTGTAGGTAGTTAAGAGTCTCTCTCTCTCTCTCTCTCTCTCTCTCTCTCTCTCTCTCTCTCTCTCTCTCTCTCTCTCTCTCTCTTTTTCAACATGTCTTCGACTCGAAGCTGAAGACTCTTATGTGGAATTAATCCTGTGGCAAAATTTCGACCATTTTTCCAAGTTTTTTTTATGCTTCATAAGGTGTGGGTTCCCAGCTGTCGCTGCATACTCAGGTAATGGTCTCACATATGTAGTATGTGTGGATTTAGAATCCTCTTATTTTAGATTTTTAAATGACGTTCTTTTGTTTGGTAACTTCCCATATGGTGCTACTGATGTTCCTGTTCACATTAGCTTGTGGTGTTTAGTGTTTGGATAATTTCTACTCTCGGATGATCATATGTCGTGATTGTAGGTGTTGTGCGGTGGTGATGTGTAGTAATCGGTAGGTGTTGTGTGGTGGTGATGTGTAGTGACGGTAGGTGCTGTGTGGAGGTGATGTGTAGTGAAGGTGGGTGTTGTTTGGTGGTGATGTGTAGTGATGGTAGGTATTGTGTGGTGGTAATGTGTAGTGATGATAGGTGTTGTGTGGTGGTGATGTGTAGTGACGGTAGGTGTTGTGTGGTGGTGATGTGTAGTCAGGATAGTTGTTGTGTGGTGGTGTTCTGTAGTGACGGTAGGTGTTGTGTGGTGGTGATGTGTAGTGATGGTGGTGGGTGTTCTGTGGTGGTGGTGATGAAAATTTAAGTATTTATGGAAGATGGCTACAGTTACGAGGCTGGTCGTTACAGTGTAGATGGTTACAGTGTTTCAGGTTGTGTGAAGTAAGTACGGTTACAATGATGAGGGTTGTCATTAGTTAAGACGATTACTGTGGTGAAGATAGTGCGATAGTGCGTAGTAACTATGGTTAGTGATGATAGTCATTTGTAGTGAAGATCGACACCACTGACGACTGTGTTGTAAAGTTACAGTGATGAAACTATTGTATAATAAAGATGATTACAATGAAGATATTGTGTGTACTGAAAATGATTATAGTGAAGTTTTTGTGTGTAGTTAAGATGGTTACAGTGAAGATAGTGTGTAGTGAAGATAGTTACAGTAAAAAATAGTGTGTACTGAAAATAGTGTGCAGTGATGATAGAGTGTAGTGAAGATGGTTACTATGAAGATAGTGTGTAGTGAAGAGTTACAGTATAGTGTGTGTAGTGATGATAGTTTGTAGTGAAGATGGTTACTGTGAAGATAGTTACAGTATAGTGTGTGTGTGTGTGTGTAGTGAAGATGGTTACAGTATTGTGTGAAGACGGTTACAGTATTGTGTATGTAGTGAAGATGGTTACAGTAATGTGTATGTAGTGAAGATGGTTACATTATAGTGTGTGTTGTTAAGATGGTTACAGTATAGTGTGTGTAGTGAAGATGGTTACATTATAGTGTGTGTGTTGTGAAGATGGTTACAGTATAGTGTGTGTAGTAAGGATGGTTACAATATAATGTGTATTGTGAAGATGGATACAGTGTAGTGGAGATGGTTACGTTATAGTGTGTGTTGTGAAGAGTAGTAGGGATGGCAACGCACAGACGATTTTTTTTTTGGGGGGAAAAAATCGTCTGTGTGAGCCATGGTTTTCAGGGTTTTCAGGTCAAAAATCGTCTGTGTGAGCCATGGTTTTCAGATTCCAATATCGTCTGTGTGAGCCAAAGTTTTCAGGTTCCAATATCTCGCGTGTGAGCCAGGGTTTTCAGGTAAATTTTGTGTCACAGATTTTAGAAGTATGGAATTCTTATGAGAAAAATAATTTCCGAGACTTAGAAGTTTGTTAAGGGCTTATGGAACAAATTCAAGTAACGTATGTAGCGCTTTAGGGTTTCCAGGAGAACTCTACGGACATGTTTTACATGTTTTCAACTTAGAAAAATCGTCTATGTAAGCCTTAGTTATTCATATAAATTTAGAAAATCACATGTGTAAGTCAGGGTTTTCGAGTCTCGTACCTCACACCCCCCCTCCCTCCCCCCTTACCTCGCAATCTCTCGCGTCACCTTTATTTACCTTACGCCCGGCCAGCCAGACCTCTTATCTTATCTTCTCCATAATAACTATCTGGACCGTCCCTCCTCTCTCTCTCTCTCTCTCCTTTCATTCAGTTCAACTATTTTCCAACATCGTATGTTTGCTCCTTTTCATTAAGCAAGTCAGTTTTACACAAATAAATCATGTTAGTAAGCATGTTCTAGCTCACGTTCCCCCACCTTAGTCCCCTGTCGTATAATGAATACTATCATTCCAATCCCTCTAAAATTTAAAAATAATCATATTTCAAATGTAGTTCAATACAGTAATTTAGGTTACCAAGCTCCAGCGCTTGTCCTCCGCCTTAGCTCTCTCTCGTATCTTCGTTAGTATCAGTCCAATTTCCCTGAAATTTTTACCCTCTGTATTTCGGGCACCGTAAATAAGATCAAAACAGTTACCAAGCTCCAGCTCTTGTCCTCCGCCTTAGCTCTCTCTCGTATCTTCGTTAGTATCAGTCCAATTTCCCTGAAATTTCTACCCTCTGTATTTCAGGCACCGTAAATAAGATCAAAACAGTTACCAAGCTCCAGCGCTTGTCCTCCGCCTTAGTTCTCTTTCGTATCTTTGTAAATAAACCATCAATTTCCCTTAAATTGTTACCCTCTGTATTTCAGACACCGTAAATAAAATCAAGTCAGTTATCGAGCTCCAGCTCTCGTCCCCGCCTTAATTCTCTTTCGTATCTTTGTAAATAACCCATCAATTTCCCTAAAATTAAAAGCAGACATACTTCAAAGTTAGTAAATAAGATCAAGTCAGTTACTGAGCTCCAGCTCTCGTCCCCCACCCTCTTCCACCCTCAAGTCTTTGTAAATAAACCATCAATTTCCCCCGAAATTTTTACCCTCTGTATTTCAGACATAGTAAATATGATGAAAACAATTATAAAACTCTAGCTCTTGTCCTCTGTCCAAGTTCACTCCTGTAAATTCATTACTATCAATCCAAATCCCCCTGAGCTTTAAACACCCAACTACATTTTCAGACATAGTAAATAAAAACCAGTTCAGTTATCAAGTTACAACTCTTGTGCCCCAGCTTAGTTCATTTGTGCAAGTTCTTTATTTTCCAACTAAATCACCCTGAGATTTAAGATCACCTTATTTTCTAACGTAGTAAAATTAATCTGGACATTAGCCTTAGATCATCAGACATAAATATATTCGATCAAGTCCGTCTCCAGCGTATCTCTTATCCGAGTATACACATAACCCCAACCTGTTTAATTATCTTTCACCCCCTCCCACCTTCCTCCATCTCATCCAAGTCTCATAAATTTAAATGTAGCTGTTAATTTGCGTTCTTTCCCCATTCATAGCATATTCTCTGTAAGTTCAGATCTGTACTTAGTCTTACATATTCTCTAGTTCTTTCCCATTTATACAAGACTTAAACAACTATTACCGTCTCCTCTATCTTATTTAAACATGAGTCATATGTAAATATACCCCGACTCTTTCCATCCATTACAAGTCCTAGCTTGTTCACCGCCCAACTCACTACGCTATTTCTACTCTACATGTTATAGCATGTTTTCCGCTCATCTTGGTACCAACCCTTACAATCTCTCTCTCTCATTCCTTTACATGTCTCAGCATGTTCGCCTCGCATCTTACTACGCTGTCTACTTTACATGTTGTAGCATGTTTTCCGCACATCTTGATACCATCCCTTACAATCTCTCAATCCTTTACACATCCCAACTTTCAACCCTTTCTTACAATTTTCCTCCATCCCTCCGCTACATGTTCTTACCCGTTCATTACAGTCCACTACATATTCTCTAATCATCTCTGTACTATTTCTCAAAACTAGTTGTTTCTGTCATTTTAGTAAGTAAGTAAGTAGATCATCGTTACTAACAACAACAACAACAACAACAGTAACATTACTAATTCACAGTAAGTTACTACTGAGCATTTAGCAGTTATCCATTTTTCAAATAAGGTCAATATAAATCATTCTAAGACATCTTCGTACAATTAAAGATACTTGCCTGTTCACTAAGTCATTACTTACAGTAGCATCTTAAGGCATTGTTTTCGTAACTCAGTTTTATTAAACATACACCTTCATTAGTCAAAGGAAAACTTTTCAAGTCATTGTATTCAATATTTCCGTTAAACTTACTACATCATGTCATTATTCAGTTTCATAATTAAGTACTTGTTTCAGTCCTCCAATGTAATAAGCAAATTATTCTATTAAGGATAAAGAAATCTTATTTAGAAGAGACATTAAGTTTATTACAACATTTAACGCATACAAGTGTTTTTAGTAGTTATACAGGTATTCAAGAAATCATAAGTGTTCTTAGTAGTTTTACAAGTGTTCAAGAAAATCATATACAGTTATTCTTAGTAGTTATACAGGTATTCATAAGTGTTCAAGAAGCAAACATATACAGTTATTCTTAGTAGTTATACAAGTGTTCAAGAAAATCATATACAAGTGTTCAAGAAGCAATTGGATTTATTATATATAAAATATTTCCTCTACAAATTGGACAGCATTTCAGAGCTAAAAGACAACCACTGCATGTCACCATATGTTTACATGGTAGTATTACAATATTTATATTTTTATCCATACAAACCCCTGCATAAAATATCTTCTTCCCAAGATTGTTCTGTACAGTCCTTGTTTTCAACAGTGTTAGTACAAGTCTCCGGTAAAGTTTTCAATCCCAGATCTTCAAGTGTAGCTTCTTGTTCCTTTTTATCATCAACTGCTTCATAAATTAAGTCCCGTACCCGTAAATAAATATCTGTACCCTCTTGCATATACCTCAACACGATTTCTAGGCATCTACTTTGTATAATAAAAGGTAACAAATCTCTGGATTCCTTAAGATACTCACTTAAAGCATATCTTATACTCTCCACAGGTAATAATTTTTGATGAATCAGATGTTTGAACTTATCCATACCCTCCATTAAGATATTAATTAAATCATTGTCTATAGGTTTTATAGGTAATGGTATTGTCAATCTAGCATTCTTAACAAATTCCTTGCCCCTTGCAAGAATAATGTAAGCACATTCTGGACTACATCTCGCATGTAACGTCCAAGGATCATCTTCTGGTCTCCAATTTCGTATTCCACAGGCGCAGTGATAGCAGCAGACGTGGTCACTTATACCTGAAAACCATAAAACAATCCAGCATTATCTCGTTACTATCTTTTAACTAATATTCATTATTTCTTTACTTATAACTCTATTAAGTTAAAATAGTTAAAACACTTCATACCACAGTAAAAAAAACCAGCTTCTGCCAGCTCATGAGAAGTTTGCTTGACGCTTCCAGGCCATGTCATATCAAATGTCTCTAGGCGAGATTTATAAGTTACCAATCCTGGATTCAGCGATTTCCTAAATTTGATCAATCCCAGATCTTCCTTAGGAGGAGCACCACCTAAAAAAATATAACGTAGTTACGTAAATTATTCTTTAGAAGAATAAGAAGTATCTATTTAAGCAATCAAGTTTTGTACAGAGTATATAAGACTGGTATAAGAATACATCATAAGAATATATACTTACTACTATCACTTATTTTCTTATTTCCCAGTTCTATTTTATGGGAAACAAATTCCAGTCCATATTTGAAAGCTATCTCAGACACCTCTAAAGAAACATTGTCACTCCTCTTGCCTCTAATAAAGGCACAGTCTTGATTAATGATCTTATGACGTCTTCTGGGGGTATCACCAACAATCCATGCACCTACTATACAATAACAAAATGCACACAAACAGTAATCACTATTGCGAAGGTAATAGAACACATCTTCAACTAAGTCAATAGGGTTTAACCACTTAATGGGCCAATCCACAAATGTTTGTAGTCTAACTCCTGCACATTTAAGGCTTTCTATACTGTAAAACTTCCTGGCACACAAAGGATCCATCGTGTGAGGGCAGCACTAACTATTAGAGTAGGATAAGCAAGTATATATATCCCTAAAATAAGTATCGTACATCGCTACATATTTAACAGTTTCCCCATTTATAATAGACAGTAATCTCCTCTAAATACTTCTCTATTTAAAAATCCTTAAAGTTTCATAATTAAATAAAGCTCTTATATAAATACTTAGTAAACTACTTTCATTATTTATTAGACTTATTAGAAAAATACATCACTTTGGCAATCTCGCTAAAAGTATACTGTTACGTCATTATTCGTAGCTGCCGTACATAATGATAGATATCTATATATAATTTAGTAGTAAATTCTTATTTAATCTAATTAAAATATATGCTTAAAGCATCTATATCCTAAAATGAAATATACTATTAGTTATAATGTCATATATAATATCACTCTAAGGTAACAAAAATCCTTATTAATATATTCAAATAAGTGGTAACTTTTACATTTCCCCCACTATAAGAGCGCGGACCTCACATTAGGGATATTATTACGACTATCTGGATCGTATCTACTACCTTACGAGGAAGAAAATTCACCATGGATACTGTTCTGACAACTTGTCAGGGTTATTTAACCGACGATTCATTTTGTAATAATGAAACCTGTATTGTGTACGGAGTGAACTGTATATCCTGTGTTCCCCGAGGAATGGCCCTAGACTTGGCCAAGAAATATTCTCATGCTGATGCTTATAATGTTCGCCGACCCTTGTACAGTCTTAAGAGATGTATCCCTGAAGATCGTCCAGTACCAGGAACAATTCATATCTCTAAAGGAGAAAATCTTCCGTATATTGTTGCTATAGCCACACAATACGGTATTGGATTACCTATAGAAAGTAATAACATTGCTCAGGGAATTATAGAAAACTCAAAAGACAGAAACATGCTCTCTGGATTAAACGAAGATACATCCATTAATCGTCTCGTCTACTTCAAGAATGGTATGAAAGATTTATTTAACTTTATCAAGGGCTCTCCTCAAATTATGAGAGTTATAATACCAACAGGAATTGGGATTACATGTGTTCGAAGAGATAAAGTTTGGGAAAATACTTATCTTCCTGTTATTGAAGATATGTATAAACAGTTAAAACCCTACGGAGTGGAAGTTAAATTACTGTTTAACGAGGAGATTATGCAGAGGAAGAGCAAGTAACACTTGGCAACCTTTTGTGTGCGCAGTGTTTCTACGCGCAGCCTAAAGATGTATATATGCTTCCCCGGAGTGATCTCTTACGGCGTCCTCCTCTTCTTGGATGTCAGAATCTACTTCAAGCTTGGATATTCAAGGCTATGGAGATCAAGACTATTATTGGAGACTTTGCCTCCCTGCCCGTCTACAATAATCACGACTGTTTATTGTACGATCTTGATGCTACGAGTGTACAAATGTGTAAAATTGTGCAAGGATTGTGGGATCGTTACCCATATGCGAGATTACATCGTGAAAACTTTCCTTACAAAAACAGGGCTGTTGTATCTTATCGCAGTAACCCTGGTAGTATACATATTGGAGAACCACCTGAATTTAACAACAGGATGGATGAAGATCCCCATCTACCCCTTATTATTGGTTTAGTGACTCAGTTTGCTAGTAGACCTGCAACTTTACCAGCATATGAAAATCCTCCGTGTGAAGTACGAAGTTTAGATGAACATTTTTACGATGGACTGGAAAAAGATACAGAATATCAGAGATGGCGCTGGTTTGAAAATGCTCTGAAGGAAGCCCTTGTTTTCATTCTTAAAAGATGTGTTAAGAGAATTATTATTCCATATGGGTTTGGCATGTCAAGTTATTTGGACAACTGCGCAGTATGGGAAAGTAAATATTTGCCTATACTTGAGAAAATAGAACAAAAACTACGAAAACGAGGTATTGTACTCTTCATAGTACGTCCCGAAAACATCGTTCCTCCTCAGTCATCCACCCACGGCATCTTTGAAAATAAGATTCCATACATTGCTGTTCTTCAAAATGGATCCACAACTAATGCTACTGATGCTGCTAGGACACCTGAAGATGATGCTACGCCTGCTACCGCTGATGCTAGTTCACCTTCTATCAACACTAAGTTGTCTGATACAATTAATTCAACACCTGTTAATGTTACTACGTCTGTTGATACTAATGTTACAATGTGTGTTAGTAGTAGTTTTACAAATTTAGAAGAGAAGATGGATTGGGAATAATAATGTCTGTAAATAATTTATACTTTGTACATTTTTACAAATTAAATACATTGTACATTTTTACACATTAAATAACAAAATAGAAACTCGTGTGTTTATTTTCTCCCTTTTTAATGTCTAAATGTCAACTCTACTTTTCTGAGTATATAGGAAGAGGTACGAAACTTTTTCTGTCTTACTTCAAGATGGATTGTTCTATGTACATGCAAGTGAAGCTTAAGCGTTTGAATAAGTGTATTATAGATGCTGATTTTACTAGTGATGAAATTCTAAAACCTGGAGACTGTCTTGTCTACGATTCTCATAATTTATCTGGTGGATTTGCACAACTGTTATGGGAAAAATATCCTTACAGTAAAGTTTCCGAGTGTGAAGTAGTACAGAATAATATAACTCCTGGTGGTATAGTACTTGCTTTATCTCCAGAACCAGAAATAAAACCTCATATTATAGGACTTCAATACAGTAGCTCTAATGAAGATCTAGGATTACAGAAAGATATTATTAAACGTTGGAGTTTTAAATCTGCAATAAGACAAATTTGTTGTCAGGCAAGAAATAATAATTTAATCCAGCGTATAATTATTCCATATGGTATTGGGTTTAATGACGGAATAGGATGGAGTAAAGAAGAACAAGAAGAATGGGAGACACACTATTTTCCAGGACTAGCCCATTTAGCTTATGTTTTAAAGAATAATAAAAAAGAATTATTAATGGTTCGTATACCTCTTGGAGAAGATGTTACGGGGACTGGGAGAGAGAAGAAACAAGTAGAGGGTGGATCTAATAAACGGAAGAGAATGTCATAGTTAAACTAGTAGATCTAAAATAACACATATAACTAATTTGGAAACTACAGCTAAGAGAGAGGGGCGGAGCGTAACAATCTCCGATGTGATAAGCTAGGTCGGGATATATCTTCACATAAACTCCCCATCTCGGTCCAGCAGTGAGAAGACATACTCGGATCGATGGCTGCTGTATACAGTAAGTGCTTATTGTATGATGTACTTACAGTACTCGTTATATTTGTTGTGATATAATTTTGCTTATTATTGAATATCTTTTAGTTTTGAAATATTATGATTATTTAATATTCCCTGTGTTAAATATTGTATTTTTCTTTGTTTAAAGATCTACCCCATGTGATGGATGTGAAGAGTCTACCAGGGTTTGGAAGCATGCCTGATCTTGTGTCAGAAACTATATGGCAAAGTCCAGCTTCGACTGTTTTGTGGAAGAATATGCCCCTGGCGGAAAAACAGACTTATAAAGTGATGACACATACTGATAAATGTACGCATGAGAACATTGTTCCAGCTCTAGCAAAGTTTATTAGCAAAAGTGAAAATGTTTTAATGATACTGATTGGTCGTGATTTTATAAAGTTGAAAGAAGAACTTCCATTGATAAAATGTGACATAGTCTTATTTAGCTTAAAAGAGAGTGTTACAGATGTACTCAAGAAACATGAGAATTGTCAAGTGTTGTTGCTGACGAAAATTCCTAGTAAGGCCGAGATGAAGAAAATTTCTTTGTTATTTAAAGGCGATAAAATAATTTGCACTTTTAGACCTAAACCCCGTTTTAAATACATATTTCCAGAATTTGAAGAAGTGCCTATAGGATGTAACTTAAAGGATAAATTTTTTATAAGAAAATTTGTGGATGAAATTGGTTCTCCAAATGCTGCAAACTGGTTTATTAATAAGTTGAGTTCTGAAGAACGAGAAGTGTATACTATAATGAGCCAGGATGAACTGAAACAGCAGGTAAATAGTAAGACTGTGAAAGAGCTTAGTATTATTCACCCTAAAACGGAAGAAGATGAACATTGGAGTTTAATTGATCATATGGAGGAGAGCTTTCCATCGTTTCCGTTAAATTTAATAAAGATGAGACCAGAAATAGGATATCATACCCCCCAAAAGATAGAAATAGAGGCAGTGATGAGATTTATAGGACAGGATCCTGTACTTGGTGTTTTCTCTGGTATGGCCTTTATTGAAAATCTTATTAGGATAAGACATACTAATGTGGTACGAGCTACAGATAATTACTCGAATATGGGTGAGAGTAAGTGGATGGAGGTTGAACAAATGGATGCTGTAGAAGCAGTTAGGACTTATTGTAATGACAGAGAAGTACTTCTAATGTCCTGGCCTGAATTGATTTGTGATGATAATGTTTATAGCGATGCTTTCTATGTTTTAAAGGAATTTAAGAGACAAAAACTAATCTATTTTGGAGAAGGGGAAGGGGGATGCTGTGCATGTGATGGATTTTTTAACTTGCTGGATAGTGAGTTTCATTGTGTGAAATCAAATACATGTTTTACTTATAATTCTTTTATAAATTCAAATGTTTATTTCTATATAAGACTATAGTGTTTATGATTTCTTGAACACTTGTATAACTACTAAGAACACTTGTATATGATTGCTTCTTGAACACTTATGATTTCTTGAAATACCTGTATAACTACTAAGAACACTTGTATATGATTTTCTTGAACACTTGTAAAACTACTAAGAACACTTATGATTTCTTGAATACCTGTATAACTACTAAAAACACTTGTATGCGTTAAATGTTGTAATAAACTTAATGTCTCTTCTAAATAAGATTTCTTTATCCTTAATAGAATAATTTGCTTATTACATTGGAGGACTGAAACAAGTACTTAATTATGAAACCGAATAATGACATGATGTAGTAAGTTTAACGGGAATATTGAATACAATGACTTGAAAAGTTTTCCTTTGACTAATGAAGGTGTATGTTTAATAAAACTGAGTTACGAAAACAATGCCTTAAGATGCTACTGTAAGTAATGACTTAGTGCACAGGCAAGTATCTTTAATTGTATGAAGATGTCTTAGAATGATTTATATTGACCTTATTTGAAAAAATGGATAACTGCTAAATGCTCAGTAGTAACTTACTGTGAATTAGTAATGTTACTGTTGTTGTTGTTGTTGTTGTTAGTAACGATGATCTACTTACTTACTTACTAAAATGACAGAAACAACTAGTTTTGAGAATTAGTACAGAGATGATTAGAGAATATGTAGTGGACTGTAATGAACGGGTAAGAACATGTAGCGGAGGGATGGAGGAAAATTGTAAGAAAGGGTTGAAAGTTGGGATGTGTAAAGGATTGAGAGATTGTAAGGGATGGTATCAAGATGTGCGGAAAACATGCTACAACATGTAAAGTAGAAATAGCGTAGTGAGTTGGGCGGTGAACAAGCTAGGACTTGTAATGGATGGAAGGAGTTGGGTATATTTACATATGACTCATGTTTAAATAAGATATGGGACACAGTAATACACGCTACAACATGTAAAGTAGACAGCGTAGTAAGATGCGAGGCGAACATGCTGAGACATGTAAAGGAATGAGAGAGAGATTGTAAGGGTTGGTACCAAGATGAGCGGAAAACATGCTATAACATGTAGAGTAGAAATAGCGTAGTGAGTTGGGCGGTGAACAAGCTAGGACTTGTAATGGATGGAAAGAGTCGGGTATATTTACATATGACTCATGTTTAAATAAGATAGAGGAGACGGTAATAGTTGTTTAAGTCTTGTATAAAATGGGAAAGAAGTAGAGAATATGTAAGACTAAGTACAGATCTGAACTTACAGAGAATATGCTATGAACGGGGAAAGAACGCAAATTAACAGCTACATTTAAATTTATGAGACTTGGATGAGATGGAGGAAGGTGGGAGGGGGTGAAAGATAATTAAACAGGTTGGGGTTATGTGTATACTCGGATAAGAGATAAGCTGGAGACGGACTTGATCGAATATATTTATGTCTGATGATCTAAGGCTAATGTCCAGATTAATTTTACTACGTTAGAAAATAAGGTGATCTTAAATCTCAGGGTGATTTAGTTGGAAAATAAAGAACTTGCACAAATGAACTAAGCTGGGGCACAAGAGTTGAAACTTGATAACTGAACTGGTTTTTATTTACTATGTCTGAAAATGTAGTTGGGTGTTTAAATCTCAGGGGGATTTGGATTGATAGTAATGAATTTACAGGAGTGAACTTGGACAGAGGACAAGAGCTAGAGTTTTATAATTGTTTTCATCATATTTACTATGTCTGAAATACAGAGGGTAAAAATTTCGGGTAAATTGATGGTTTATTTACAAAGACTTGAGGGCGGAAGAGGGTGGGGGACGAGAGCTGGAGCTCAGTAACTGACTTGATCTTATTTACTAACTTTGAAGTATGTCTGCTTTTAATTTTAGGGAAATTGATGGGTTATTTACAAAGATACGAAAGAGAATTAAGGCGGGGACGAGAGCTGGAGCTCGATAACTGACTTGATTTTATTTACGGTGTCTGAAATACAGAGGGTAAAAATTTAAGGGAACTTGATGGTTTATTTACAAAGATACGAAAGAGAACTAAGGCGGAGGACAAGCGCTGGAGCTTGGTAACTGTTTTGATCTTATTTACGGTGCCTGAAATACAGAGGGTAGAAATTTCAGGGAAATTGGACTGATACTAACGAAGATACGAGAGAGAGCTAAGGCGGAGGACAAGCGCTGGAGCTTGGTAACTAAATTACTGTATTGAACTACATTTGAAATATGATTATTTAAAATTTTAGAGGGATTGGAATGATAGTATTCATTATACGACAGGGGACTAAGGTGGGGGAACGTGAGCTAGAACATGCTTACTAACATGATTTATTTGTGTAAAACTGACTTGCTTAATGAAAAGGAGCAAACATACGATGTTGGAAAATAGTTGAACTGAATGAAAGGAGAGAGAGAGAGAGAGGAGGGACGGTTGAGATATTATTATGGAGAAGATAAGATAAGAGGTCTGGCTGGCCGGGCGTAAGGTAAATAAAGGTGACGCGAGAGATTGCGAGGTAAGGGGGGAGGGAGGGGGTGTGGTTCAATTACAGGTACACATAAACACACATAGCTTCACGTGTCTGTCGGTCTTGACAATAGTACACATGGATACGCACACAAAACAGTCCATACTCGTATGACATTATATCATGATAAGACTTTAACAAACTTCTAAGTCTCGGAAATTATTTTTCTCATAAGAATTCCATACTTCTAAAAATCTGTGACTGACAAAATTTACCTGAAAACCCTGGCTCACACAGGTAACTTTTTCAGAAGTTGAAAACAGGCAAAATATGTCCGTAGAGTTCACCTGGAAATGCTGTGACACAAACACTATTTTTTCTAAAACTTTTCTTTAAGATTTTCCTACTTATTTTCATCATAAGAATGCTTAACAAACTTCTAAGATCTCGGAAATTATATTCCTCATAAGAATTCCTTACTTCCAAATCTGTGACTCCCCAAATTTGCCTGAAAACCCCCACGACTCACAGAGGATATTGGACCTCAAACAAAAAATCCCCTGTGAGTCGTACGACTCACAGGGGATCTCTGGCCTGAAAAAAAAAATCCCCTGTGAGTCGTACACCCTACTACTGTGAAGATGGTTACAGTATAGTGTGTGAATTGAAGATGGTTACATTATAGTGTGTGTTGTGAAGATAGTTACAGAACAGTGTGTGTTGTGAAGATGGTAACAGTATAGTGTGTGTTGTGAAGATGGTAACAGTATAGTGTGTGTTGTAAAGATGGTTGCATTATAGTGTGTGGAGTGAAGATGGTTATAGTATAGTGTGTGGAGTGAAGATGGTTACAGTATAGTGTGTGGAGTGAAGATGGTTACAGAATAGTGTGTGTAGTGAAGATGGTTGCAGTGAGGATATAATGTGTGTACTCACCTAGTTGTGCTTGAGGGGGTTCAGCTCTGCTCTTGCGGAGCAAGAGTTCTTTCCCTCTTTCCTAAACACCCAACTCTCGTATGCCCAGTCCTCGAGGACGTGCACCTGACTGATGATATTTTCTTAGAAGCGGACAGACTTGGTTTTCTTCTGGTGGCAGCCATCGTCGCCGGAGACCTTTTCCTTCTCCATACTGACCAGGCCGCTTCACACTATCAAGAACCTAAAGAATACTTCTAGTAATAATATACCAGATGCAAGAATTATAGTCATGCTAATAGTTCGACTGGTCTATTAAGTGCGATGCCCAGTAGTAATGTACTCACATCATACGTCTTTTACATATAAATAAGATACCTTTATAAACTTTATCTATTCTCTTCAAGAGCTTGTAGGTAGTTAAGAGTCTCTCTCTATCTCTCTCTCTCTCTCTCTCTCTCTCTCTCTATCTCTCTCTCTCTCTCTCTCTCTCTTTTTCAACATGTCTTCGACTCGAAGCTGAAGACTCTTAATTGTGGAATTAATCCTGAGGCAAAATTTCGACCATTTTTCCAAGTTTTTTTTATGCTTCATAAAGTGTGGGTTCCCAGCTGTCGCTGCATACTCAGGTAATGGTCTCACTTATGTAGTATGTGTGGATTTAGAACCCTCTTATTTTAGATTTTTAAAGGACGTTCTTTTTGTTTGGTAACTTCCCATATGGTGCTAATGATGTCCTGTTCACATTAGCTTGTGGTGTTTAGTGTTTGGATAATTTCTACTCTCGGATGATCATATGTCGTGATTGTAGGTGTTGTGTGGTGGTGATGTGTAGTAACGGTAGGTGTTGTGTGGTGGTGATGTGTAGTGACGGTAGGTGCTGTGTGGTGGTGATGTGTAGTGAAGGTGGGTGTTGTTTGGTGGTGATGTGTAGTGATGGTAGGTATTGTGTGGTGGTAATGTGTAGTGATGATAGGTGTTGTGTGGTGGTGATGTTTAGTGACGGTAGGTGTTGTGTGGTGGTGATGTGTAGTCAGGATAGTTGTTGTGTGGTGGTGTTCTGTAGTGACGGTAGGTGTTGTGTGGTTGTGATGTGTAGTGATGGTGGTGGGTGTTCTGTGGTGGTGGTGATGAAAATTTAAGTATTTATGGAAGATGGCTACAGTTACGAGGCTAGTCGTTACAGTGTAGATGGTTACAGTGTTTCAGGTTGTGTGAAGTAAGTACGGTTACAATGATGAGGGTTGTCATTAGTTAAGACGATTACTGTGGTGAAGATAGTGCGATAGTGAGTAGTAACTATAGTTAGTGATGATAGTCATTTGTAGTGAAGATCGACACCACTGACGACTGTGTTGTAAAGTTACAGTGATGAAACTATTGTATAATAAAGATGATTACAATGAAGATATTGTGTGTACTGACAATGATTATAGTGATGTTTTTGTGTGTAGTTAAGATGGTTACAGTGAAGATAGCGTGTAGTGAAGATGGTTACAGTAAAAAATAGTGTGTAATGAAGATAGTGTGCAGTGATGATAGAGTGTAGTGAAGATGGTTACTATGAAGATAGTGTGTAGTGAAGAGTTACAGTATAGTGTGTGTAGTGATGATAGTGTGTAGTGAAGATGGTTACTGTGAAGATAGTTACAGTATAGTGTGTGTGTGTGTGTGTAGTGAAGATGGTTACAGTATTGTGTGAAGACGGTTACAGTATTGTGTATGTAGTGAAGATGGTTACAGTAGTGTGTATGTAGTGAAGATGTTTACATTATAGTGTGTGTTGTGAAGATGGTTTCAGTATAGTGTGTGTAGTGAAGATGGTTACATTATAGTGTGTGTTGTGAAGATGGTAACAGTATAGTGTGTGTAGTGAAGATGGTTACATTATAATGTGTGTGTTGTGAAGATGGTTACAGTATAGTGTGTGTAGTAAGGATGGTTACATTATAATGTGTATTGTGAAGATGGATACAGTGTAGTGAAGATGGTTACGTTATGGTGTGTGTTGTGAAGATGGTTACAGTATAGTGTGTGAACTGAAGATGGTTACATTATAGTGTGTGTTGTGAAGATGGTTACAGAACAGTGTGTGTTGTGAAGATGGTAACAGTATAGTGTGTGTGTTTTGAAGATGGTAACAGTATAGTGTGTGTTGTAAAGATGGTTACATTATAGTGTGTGGAGTGAAGATGGTTACAGTATAGTGTGTGGAGTGAAGATGGTTACAGTATAGTGTGTGGAGTGAAGATGGTTATAGTATAGTGTGTGTAGTGAAGATGGTTACAGTATAGTGTGTGGAGTGAAGATGGTTACATTATAGTGTGTGGAGTGAAGATGGTTATAGTATAGTGTGTGGAGTGAAGATGGTTACAGTATAGTGTGTGGAGTGAAGATGGTTACAGAATAGTGTGTGTAGTGAAGATGGTTGCAGTGAGGATATAATGTGTGTACTCACCTAGTTGTGCTTGAGGGGGTTCAGCTCTGCTCTTGCTGAGCAAGAGTTCTTTCCCTCTTTCCTAAACACCCAACTCTCGTATGCCCAGTCCTCGAGGACGTGCACCTGACTGATGATATTTTCTTAGAAGCGGACAGACTTGGTTTTCTTCTGGTGGCAGCCATCGTCGCCGGAGACCTTTTCCTTCTCCATACTGACCAGGCCGCTTCACACTATCAAGAACCTAAAGAATACTTCTAGTAATAATATACCAGATGCAAGAATTATAGTCATGCTAATAGTTCGACTGGTCTATTAAGTGCGATGCCCAGTATTAATGTACTCACATCATACGTCTTTTACATATAAATAAGACACCTTTATAAACTTTATCTATTCTCTTCAAGAGCTTGTAGGTAGTTAAGAGTCTCTCTCTCTCTCTCTCTCTCTCTATCTCTCTCTCTCTCTCTCTCTTTTTCAACATGTCTTCGACTCGAAGCTGAAGACTCTTAATTGTGGAATTAATCCTGTGGCAAAATTTCGACCATTTTTCCAAGTTTTTTTTATGCTTCATAAGGTGTGGGTTCCCAGCTGTCGCTGCATACTCAGGTAATGGTCTCACATATGTAGTATGTGTGGATTTAGAATCCTCTTATTTTAGATTTTTAAATGACGTTCTTTTGTTTGGTTACTTCCCATGTGGTGCTAATGATGTCCTGTTCACATCAGCTTGTGGTGTTTAGTGTTTGGATCATTTCTACTCTCGGATGATCATATGTCGTGATTGTAGGTGTTGTGTGGTGGTGATGTGTAGTAACGGTAGGTGTTGTGTGATGGTGATGTGTAGTGACGGTAGGTGCTGTGTGGTGGTGATGTGTAGTGAAGGTGGGTGTTTTTTGGTGGTGATGTGTAGTGATGGTAGGTATTGTGTGGTGGTAATGTGTAGTGATGATAGGTGTTGTGTGGTGGTGATGTGTAGTGACGGTAGGTGTTGTGTGGTGGTGATGTGTAGTCAGGATAGTTGTTGTGTGGTGGTGTTCTGTAGTGACGGTAGGTGTTGTGTGGTGGTGATGTGTAGTGATGGTGGTGGGTGTTCTGTGGTGGTGGTGATGAAAATTTAAGTATTTATGGAAGATGGCTACAGTTACGAGGCTGGTCGTTACAGTGTAGATGGTTACAGTGTTTCAGGTTGTGTGAAGTAAGTACGGTTACAATGATGAGGGTTGTCATTAGTTAAGACGATTACTGTGGTGAAGATAGTGCGATAGTACGTAGTATCTATGGTAAGTGATGATAGTCATTTGTAGTGAAGATCGACACCAATGACGACTGTGTTGTAAAGTTACAGTGATGAAACTATTGTATAATAAATATGATTACAATGAAGATATTGTGTGTACTGAAAATGATTAAAGTGAAGTTTTTGTGTGTAGTTAAGATGGTTACAGTGAAGATAGTGTGTAGTGAAGATGGTTACAGTGAAGATAGTGTGTAGTGAAGATGGTTACAGTAAAAAATAGTGTGTAATGAAAATAGTGTGCAGTGATGATAGAGTGTAGTGAAGATGGTTACTATGAAGATAGTGTGTAGTGAAGAGTTACAGTATAGTGTGTGTAGTGATGATAGTGTGTAGTGAAGATGGTTACTGTGAAGATAGTTACAGTATAGTGTGTGTGTGTGTGTAGTGAAGATGGTTACAGTATTGTGTGAAGACGGTTACAGTATTGTGTATGTAGTGAAGATGGTTACATTATAGTGTGTGTTGTGAAGATGGTTACAGTATAGTGTGTGTAGTGAAGATGGTTACATTATAGTGTGTGTGTTGTGAAGATGGTTATAGTATAGTGTGTGTAGTAAGGATGGTTACATTATAATGTGTATTGTGAAGATGGATACAGTGTAGTGAAGATGGTTACGTTATAGTGTGTGTTGTGAAGATGGTTACAGTATAGTGTGTGAATTGAAGATGGTTACATTATAGTGTGTGTTGTGAAGATAGTTACAGAACAGTGTGTGTTGTGAAGATGGTAACAGTATAGTGTGTGTTGTTAAGATGGTAACAGTATAGTGTGTGTTGTAAAGATGGTTACATTATAGTGTGTGGAGTGAAGATGGTTATAGTATAGTGTGTGGAGTGAAGATGGTTACAGTATAGTGTGTGGAGTGAAGATGGTTACAGAATAGTGTGTGTAGTGAAGATGGTTGCAGTGAGGATATAATGTGTGTACTCACCTAGTTGTGTTTGAGGGGGTTCAGCTCTGCTCTTGCGGAGCAAGAGTTATTTCCCTCTTTCCTAAACACCCAACTCTCGTATGCCCAGTCCTCGAGGACGTGCACCTGACTGATGATATTTTCTTAGAAGCGGACAGACTTGGTTTTCTTCTGGTGGCAGCCATCGTCGCCGGAGACCTTTTCCTTCTCCATACTGACCAGGCCGCTTCACACTATCAAGAACCTAAAGAATACTTCTAGTAATAATATACCAGATGCAAGAATTATAGTCATGCTAATAGTTCGACTGGTCTATTAAGTGCGATGCCCAGTAGTAATGTACTCACATCATACGTCTTTTACATATAAATAAGATACCTTTATAAACTTTATCTATTCTCTTCAAGAGCTTGTAGGTAGTTAAGAGTCTCTCTCTCTCTCTCTCTCTCTCTCTCTCTCTCTCTCTCTCTCTCTCTCTCTCTCTCTCTCTCTCTTTTTCAACATGTCTTCGACTCGAAGCTGAAGACTCTTATGTGGAATTAATCCTGTGGCAAAATTTCGACCATTTTTCCAAGTTTTTTTTATGCTTCATAAGGTGTGGGTTCCCAGCTGTCGCTGCATACTCAGGTAATGGTCTCACATATGTAGTATGTGTGGATTTAGAATCCTCTTATTTTAGATTTTTAAATGACGTTCTTTTGTTTGGTAACTTCCCATATGGTGCTAATTATGTTCTGTTCACATTAGCTTGTGGTGTTTAGTGTTTGGATAATTTCTACTCTCGGATGATCATATGTCGTGATTGTAGGTGTTGTGTGGTGGTGATGTGTAGTAACGGTAGGTGTTGTGTGGTGGTGATGTGTAGTGACGGTAGGTGCTGTGTAGTGGTGATGTGTAGTGAAGGTGGGTGTTGTTTGGTGGTGATGTGAAGTGATGGTAGGTATTGTGTGGTGGTAATGTGTAGTGATGATAGGTGTTGTGTGGTGGTGATGTGTAGTGACGGTAGGTGTTGTGTGGTGGTGATGTGTAGTCAGGATAGTTGTTGTGTGGTGGTGTTCTGTAGTGACGGTAGGCGTTGTGTGGTGGTGATGTGTAGTGATGGTGGTGGGTGTTCTGTGGTGGTGGTGATGAAAATTTAAGTATTTATGGAAGATGGCTACAGTTACGAGGCTGGTCGTTACAGTGTAGATGGTTACAGTGTTTCAGGTTGTGTGAAGTAAGTACGGTTACAATGATGAGGGTTGTCATTAGTTAAGACGATTACTGTGGTGAAGATAGTGCGTAGTAACTATGGTTAGTGATGATAGTCATTTGTAGTGAAGATCGACACCACTGTCGACTGTGTTGTAAAGTTACAGTGATGAAACTATTGTATAATAAATATGATTACAATGAAGATATTGTGTGTACTGAAAATGATTAAAGTGAAGTTTTTGTGTGTAGTTAAGATGGTTACAGTGAAGATAGTGTGTAGTGAAGATGGTTACAGTAAAAAATAGTGTGTAATGAAAATAGTGTGCCTTGATGATAGAGTGTAGTGAAGATGGTTACTATGAAGATAGTGTGTAGAGAAGAGTTACAGTATAGTGTGTGTAG